>NC_028638.1:20250807-20355404 GCF_001406875.1 Solanum pennellii | reverse complement strand
ATATATATATATATATATATATATATATATATATATATATATTTATATATATAGTTAAGACATTAAATAACATTAGTTAATAAAGATTAGCTTGTAGGGAATTGCTCCCTCATACATCGTATAGGTCAAAAGTATCTATGATTAGAATGTCCTTTCATCATAGAACCTACATCATGTGAGATTGTCCTTTCATTAATCATACAATCATACATCATGTGTGTGTGTAAACCATGTGAGATGTACCTTCACATAACACATATAATCACATGTTCATAACTTCATTAATCATATACTTTAAATACATAGAAAAAGGTAATTAGGCATAGGAGAACTACCCTTTCCTTAATCATCATGAATCTATCCTATTCATACATATGCATATAGTGTGTGTGTACATTGGTGAACATGATCTTATAATGGCTATCACATAGCATTGAGGAAGCCACCCTCTAAATATCACAACACATGTACAACCTTTCTTCAACTCTCAAGTCATACACACATATAGAGTATTTAAGACTATGGACTAAACACACTCACATTACATCATAGGAGACAAGTATATATTCAACAATACAATAAAAGACTCCTAGCATACTTTGATCACACATTCATATAGGGTTCATACAAGTAAAGGTCATGCTACAAGAGTATTCATCAACATTAGCCATCTTAGACAACACCTAACCCTAACATGACCATCAAATATACATAACATCGTCCACACACCTAAATCATGCAACTAGTGGCTATTCATATACTTCACATAACATCAATTCACTTATAACATAATAGTTAGAATCAAGGCTAAATCCTTCAAATTCCTAATCATGTAATCATCATATCAATTCATCTTGCATCTAATGACTTCAAGACGATGATCAAAACAGATAAATATGTACAAGAATGTAAACACTGCCACAATAAGTGGACCATAACATTAAAAAAAATTCAATATACATTCTAATCTTATTAATATAAATGTGTCAAATTACCAAATCTCTAAGCTAATGATCATCTTCATCAATTTCCAAAAATTCAAAATCAATTGATAAAGATAAGACTACGATTAATCAATATACTACAATCTAATAACAATTGAATCAAGACTAGAATTAATCAATATATTACAATCTATTAACAATTGTCATAATCTAGTCAACATCACAAGACCAATAAAATAACATAATTTGAGAAATTATAAGGATCATTGGTTCTTCGTAAAATTGGATAGAAATTCATCATGAAATCAGTAGCTAAACATATATTCATCATTAGAATGATTTTGAAATCAATTTGAGAATGAACCCATGGATAGATTGAAAGATAATATTTTTGACTTAGAATTCATGTTTAAAAAACCTTTGAAAGGACTCCATATATGAATGGTCATCTAGAGATGAAGGATTACCATACTTTATACATTAAAAAGCCCATGAAAATAAGAGAAGAAGGCTCCAAGAGTCAACTTCCATAGCTTGTTCTTGAGCTTGGTCAAAAATGGAGGTTGTGGGGTTTTAGGAATAGAAGAGGACTTCGGGAATTTGATTTCTTAATGGGTGTTGGGATTTTGTCTTGGTAAATGGTTTTAAAAGGTCCTAAAGTCAGTTAATAAAACATCCCCTATGTTACCCGGAGACCTCGAAAATCACCTAGGTGAAATAGAGCCTAACATGTTGTTATTGATGGTAAAATTTCCTAAATAAGTCTATTATATGGTATTGAATCAGTGTCTAAAGTATTAGGTGCATTGGAAGTCAAACTTCAAGGGACGACCAAGACGTTCAACGACTAAGTCACCTATGTGCGTCATACGTGGTTCTGTGTGTTTATATGTGAATCATAAGGTTATAAGGTCCTGAAATGAGTTATTATAGAATGTATAAGTAGTGTGTCACGTTTCGTGAAGTTTGGATGTCAAACGTCCATGACATTCGAAAGATGTGCCTTGAAAAGACATTGTGTGTCTAGGCATGTTTCATCAAGTTTTCCGTGTTCGTTTTGGATTAAATTCATGTTAGAGGTTCTATACTCATAGAAGATCATGTTTGGGTTGGAATTTTCTTGGCAAACATCCCCAAAGACAAACTAATGGTCCTTGAGGAATGACTCCTGTTGGTGGCCAAAACAGCCCAAAGGCAGTCCACCTACGCATGGCAATTGATGGCCTGTGGCCTGGTCGACGCCCCGTAAGTGGTGGGACTTGATTGGTCCGTATACTGGTGAGAAAAACTCCCAGTTGAAGTCCTCCAAACCCATCGACGAAAACTAGGATGGCCCGTGCATGGACCTACGCCCCATCGATGGAAAACTTTCGATGGTGGTCTTTGTTATCGCAGCTCACAGCTAAGTTAAGGGGTGATGTTGTAATTTCACCCCACTTATAAATATTTGTATTGGCGGTTCTTTAGGGTTCTTTTGGGTATTTTAGACATGTATATAAGTGTTTAACACTTAAAAAATTTCATCCTTCCATATAGAAACCCCAAAATCCCTTAGAATTATCTCAAAGACTCCATTGAAGTCAAAAATCAAGGAAGAGATTGGTATGAAGTTTTGAGTGGAAATTCTTCATCAAAGTGAATAATTATAATCATTGAGGTATGGATTTTTATCCTTGAAACTCGTTTTATCAAGGAGCCCCAATTCTCAAAAAGTTTTCTTAGTTTTCAAAGTTGAATTGTCCAATTTCATTATTCTACCATGGGTTCTTGCATAAATGATTAATAAATATTGAATAATGATTTAATTGATATTTTATTGATCATTTTAACCTAAATTAGTTATGAACCCATGTAATGGATGAACCCTGTTTTTTGACTAAGTTATGGGTTAGTTGATATTGGTCTAATGTTGATAAATTCTTTTGAAATTTCTTATGGGCTTTCTAATGATGTAATGATTGTAGTAAATTGATATCTTGGTTGTGTTAGATTTATGAAGTTACATTGAATTGACCTAGTTCATCGATTATTCTATTTTTGATGTTGAATCGTTTGTTATGGCCTTGGGTAAGGGTTTTGTGTTATCGAATAGAGTAATTTAGCATTGACTTGAAGTGTTGATAATGGAGTGGAGGTATGCTGCCCCATTTAATTTATTTTATCTTTGTTTATACTTCAATCTATTGTGATTGGTATGGTCCACTTATGGTGACGGTGTTATGTGATTTCCTTGCAATTGATGTGGCCTTGTCGGCGTTACTTTATGTATTATAATGATTTTGGCCTTGTTAGAAACTACTTGAAGTAAGGTGACTAATTATGTAGTTAATTATGATAGTATATATGAAGATTTGAAGACGTTAGGGTTCTTTCTATGTGCTTCTAGAATGACATGCATTATGAGTTAAAAGTGAAGCATGTTGTCTCTTGTCTTGGTTGACTTGTGTTCTTTACTTAATGTATATATGATTATCAATATGTGATGTCTTCACATAGGATGTTAAACTCTTAATCTTGTATGTCTGAATGATATGTGACCTTAAATGATATTTTGAGAGTCTGTAATATGAAATCCTTGACTTAGTGGTAAGGTTAAGATTTTTGAAGTCGTAAGCCGTTATGGTATCCTTCAAAGTAAAGGAATAATTTACTTAAGGTTTATTGGCTAGAAAGGCATCATATTAATCCTTAGGAAAGTCATCATGAGCTTCTTGTTTCCATAGTGAAGTAGCCCTAGTGGACTTTCTTTGGTAGGGTAAATGTGATTTAGTTATGAACTTGTTATAGGACCGTCTTATGTGAACCTAATGTGTGAATTACTCTATGAGAAAGAAGGATAGCATCGAGTGAGTATGGTAAGGGATGTGGTTTTAGTTAAAAAGTGAGACTAGATTACAAAGCATGCCCTTCATATTCCTTAACCATCACCCTACATGGGATGTGTCTCAGTTCTACCATTGGCAAGTAAAACAACTTCATCGGAGTAGGATAGAACTCCGGATTCCATGTATTGCTATCATTGCACTACTAGAAATTTGACCTACTGCCACATTTCATTTCCCGTTGCAATAGACATTTCTACCATAGCCATAGGTCTAAGGCTACGGTTATATCAACCGGTACAACAGATTGCGTAGCAATACAGCTGCTGCGACGGTTTGGTGCGACGGTTCAGATAACCGTAGACATAGATGGAACTATTTCCATGGTTTTCGCTTGTATTACTTGCCGACGGTTAGAGCCGTATCGGTATGGTTACAAACCGTTGGGAAAGAGATTTATGCATCAGTTGTATTGAGGCTATTGCGATGGTTTTTCCTTCGATTCAACAGACAATTTCATTTTATTGCGACGGTTTTTATAGGGTAATGTAACAGTTTTCAAAATTATAAAATCATCGCCCAATTGCTATTGCTACGGTTATAACAAGGTATTGCAACAATTCTGACATAATGCAATAGTAATAATTAAGTTATTGCTACCTATATATTATTGGTCAAATTCCACAACATTTTGTACCATAAAAATACACATATCTATTACTGCAGTAGCTCAATATACCATAAAAATACTGTAATAGCTCAATATACCATAAAATACACATAAATCTCTCACGACAATAAATTTTCATTACCAAAAATTAGAATTCAAGATCTACGATTCTAATATAAATAAAAGAAAAATATACAAATCTTTTTATAGCATTCAAAAAAAGGTGAAACACATGCACCACACACTTTTCAATTTTAAAAAATATAACATTTCTAGAACATCAATAAAGTTAACATGAATAATTCATCTCCAATATCAAGTCTTCACTACTGCTTTCATCTCCTTCGTCGATTTTATTACCTACATACAATTAAAAATATATAAATAATTTTGGAATCTTTTTGCAAAAATAATTAAGTACAATAACCTCCTTGGGAAGGCAGCCCAGAGAAGTGATTAAGCTAGAAGGTTACACATTCAAACTATATTTAGTATTGACTACACATAATGTGATAAAGCTAGAAGTGATTAAGACTTAAGATGTTTTTTGTTTGTTGACACTTTTGGCTAGAAAGTTGAAAAAAGAGTTAAATACAGCAAGAAATGATTCATATCTTGGTTTCACTGAACACTCTATTACCTCAATGCTCATTAGATCCATAAACACTTACGGGGCACTTTGGAGTTGATCAAACAGATCACTAACTACGTATGTTGTACGAAAAATATTTAAGTTTCCCTAAGTACTTTCATCAAAAGAAGCTCAATTTTATCACAACATGAATTCTGAATCAGAAATGCCTATTACTTAATTATTAACACAAATTAAAGAAAAGGGCAGAGAATAAATAATACAACTAACCATATTAGCTTATACAAGCAGCAAGTAGTTTTCCGTAATTGAGCAACTAGTTTCTTGTTACTGCTTTTATAAGTTGAATAAGTTCTGCTTTATATCATTCACTCAATACAACTTATACAAGCAGAAAGACTAGAAAATTCATGAATCTAACAATAGGAAACATAGTCTTCTTTTATCAAACAAATATAAACATGGAGTTGCAAAATACAAACATTAAGCTATCAGAATACAAGCATGCATTGAACGCCATCTTGAGAACCCAACCTTAATTTTGCCTTCTTTACAGATCCTCTATGTTACACCCAAAATCTAAAAGTTCATAATTCCTCTAACTTTTCCCCAACTTTCTTGGTCGATTGCATAGTAACAGCCATTGTTATTGCTTATAACTCCCTAAACTTTTCCAGTCTAATCGTAGATGAAAAAAACAACATAACCAATGTAACCCATTGAGCTAAGGAACAGAACAAGTAGCAACAACAAATAAAAACATATATGTATAAGAAACACCTTCTATCTTAATCCTTAACAATCAAAACATAGAATTAGCGACACCAATCTTGTTCAGCCCCTTGAACAGAAGTAGATTCTCTTGGTGAAGGAGTGGACAATACTGCCAAGATGTTAGGATCAATTAAACCCGCATGCTTAAGTTGTAAAATCACGTCTGCAGTAACTTCTTGTTGCACAATTTCTTTTGTTCCTCAATTTGTTTCTCCATTTTCGGCATCCTCTCTTGCATTTGCTGCATTCCATTAGTTGTTGCACATAAAGTTGATTCTGAATTGCCAACTTTTTTTTTCAAAGTAGTCTTTTTAACTCCTGCCCCATATAGTATTAGACATCCCAGATTTTCAGGACCCATGACACTTGAAAATGCATCAACGTACTAACCATTTATGCTTATTTGTTTTTCAATTTCCTCCATTTCAGCCAACAAAATCATATCCAACAAACACAATCTTATGAAATAAATAATTGATCTCAATAAAAAAAATGACAATAAACAATACACATACAATTTTACTAGTAGTATGTTCATTTGAGGCCTTGTTCAAACGCCAAGGTTTTCTTTTTCTTGTAACCACAAAGAGATCCTTAGATGATACTAACTCCTTATCTTTCTCCTAGTCACATTGAAATGTATATAAAAAATAAACTCACACTGGAAGAGATCCAAAAGAAAATTTCATGAGTAGTGGATTAGAAACCTTATTTAAGGAAAGTGTACATATTAATAAAAAGCCCCAAAATTTGATTAAAAATAATATATAAGAGAACACACCAGCTTATTACGAACTAAAGAGAATTTCTTTTCGCCATCAGTGTGTGGATTCATCATTTTTTTTCGATTCTTTACATTTGTTTCAAGCATTTTTTTCAAAGAAATGAATCAGTAAAGTTAATCGAAGGCATATTAGTGTTATATAGTGTACTAGACGAGGTCAATATCAGTCTGGCTTTCCTTTATAACAATTTGTCTTTCCTTTATACAATATGTCAATAACAGTCTATTGTGTAGTGTTAATATGTCTTGTAAAATGCATGTGACTATCATAGTAAATGAAGAAAGAAGTTGCAACATAATACAAAGGAGAAGAGAGTAAAAGAAAAAAAAAGCAAAATCAATACTATTATCACACTATTTTAGACACTAAAGTACCAACCAAGCCTCAGGTAAAGCAGAATCTATACTATTATGTCAGCAACACCAATATAACACTATGGACGATTATGTCATAGCAGTCAGTATGGCACTTTATCAAAATACTTTAGTATCTATACTTTTTAGATGGTTATTATATGTATCAATTTACTTTTGTAGCAGTAAGAGAGGAGGTTATAAAGGCTGGTCCGTATACAAACAATAATAATTCTAGAGGTATGAATTACAAATAGAGATGAATCATATTTCATAAGCTAGAGTGTTGACAGTTCTCAACCTTTGGTCGAGATAGGTAGACTTGATGCTCCTTATGGGTCATTCTAATAAGGTCTGAATTACAAATACAGGCCAAAATGTTGCTCTAATAGCTTAAAAATTTGGCATGATAATGATCCACCTGCTGATTAAAAAGGCACCTACGAAAAAGACGAGCCAAGAGAAAGCATAGAAATATCCAAACATAGCACGCCAGACCAACTATATCAGATGAAATATCAAAACATGTTAGACACATAGATGATACTGGAAACATATGTACTATTTTGTCTAATAGCATTGATGTGTTGTGGGTCAATAGGTGGGAAGAAGCTGGGAAGGAGAAAAAATCTAAGTTCTACCATTGGCAAGTAGAACAACCTCATCGGAGTAGGATAGAACTCTAGATTCCATGTCTTGCTATCATGGTCTATGTCGGTTATTGCCTATTCTCATCATATGGAATACCTATTAGCATTCGAGAAGTTTATGAGGTTTAAGTGGTGGTATGGGACGCTATCTGCGTTGGAGAAGTTTATGAGGTTTAGGTGGTGGTATGGGACGCTATCTAGACATTGCAAAATAGGCTTTGAAGTTGTTATTTGGAGTTCCTAGGTGTTTCACAATACCATTACTTGAATGTCCTTATGTGATGTATGTGTCTCTTAATGAAGTAATGAACTGATGACTTATGTTACTAAGTATGAAAATTAATGAGTTCCTAATCGAAATTTACTTAATGATTCCTTAGCTAAAGTGTGAAGAGGGCATAAAGGATGATCTCTTCATGTATTATCTTTGGAAGTCTTGAAAATGACTCTAGTTAGGAAGGATGTTTGGTGTTGTGGACATGATCTAAGCATTAGGTAGTCTTACGGACTATTTAGGTAATCTTGAACAGGTCAATCATGGACGTTATCTTCTTGATGTACTTAAGTAGTTCTTTTGATAGCATTTGGAAGGAGAATGTCATATCCTCTATGTGTTGGTGTATTAAGTGAGAATGATTCTAATCTACAGAGTCTATAGTATCTCTTAAGTGTGTGTGTAAGGGATTGTATGGGCGGTCGCTTCACAACTCACTCAAGTGAGACATATAATCACCATTGGTATAAAAATCTTACCTTGATGTTTATGATGCTTGTAAGTGTGTATGTGACCCATTATAAGTAATCTTAAGCGTCATTTAGTCACATCTAGAGAGGGTGTATGGGAGGTCTCTCTTTGTGTGACTTAAGTGAATCATAGAATAGCTTTGAGTGGGATAACAACATGCTAGAAAGTGGTTGATATGAAAGGGGGTGAATTCACTGTAACAGTGAGGTACTTCACTGTACTGTGAATTGAATTACCTGTAAGATGGGTTCTAAAATTATGATTTTTGGTTTGAAGGTTTTCTTATGTGTTTATATGTTGATAAATGTTGTTCTTATGATTATAACATGATTTTAAATGAAAAAATGCATATTTCCAACAAATGTCCATTTTCATGATTTTTATTTATAATGACATACTTAGTACATGTGGTTGTACTAACTCCATGCTTTTATCTATCTATATAGTTCTTGGTAGGTGAGTAGCTTTTGGGAAGCTTGAATTGGACCATAGCGTCGTTCAAGAGAAGTTGAAGTTGCTCCTAGTGTTCCAAACGATGCTGCTTCAACAAACAGGCGTTTCTATGCACTCCGGTCTAGAGGGGAGAAGCCAGATGAGATTGATGATGATGTTTGTAAGTTATCTTTCTCTTGTTGTGATATGAGTTCCTTCTATGTGGGGGAGTATGGTTAGTATATGGGATAAAAAGTCCTAGAAGTTTGTTGCTTGTGCATGGTGTTTAGGAGTTTGGTTGAAATTGAATTTCATTAACTTTTTGCATTGTGTATGTAAATCCCCAAAACGAACTAAGGTGAACTATAGCCTCATGAATGTTTCATGAGTTAATTTTGTTCTAAAATGAGTTATATTAGTGTTCTTAGTCAGTGTGTGAAGTTTTGTTAAGTTTGGAGGTCAAACGCCCAAGAAAGTCCATAACGTTCGGAAGGTGTGCCTTAGATAGCGCTTGTGTGTCTTGATGTGTTTGAGTGAGTATTACGTGTTCGTTTTCAATGAAAATGATAGGAAATATTCCTAAGAGATAGATTAATTAGATTAGGGATATCCCATTTCTTTGATAGCCATTGGTAAATTTTTTTAAGTTATATTAAGTTAGTTTTAAGCCTTAAACCTAGACAAGAGCCCTCACTTCAAATATTAAAACTCCCTCTCTAAAGAGAAGTCTCTAAAAATCAGCACTGGAACTATGACTCAAGGAAGTCAAGGAGGTCTTGTTTGGATGTTTAGCTTCACCAAAATTTAGTGGGTTTCTTTCTCTTTGAGGTATGGTATCCATCCTTGAACCCTCTTTCATTCAAGGAGTCATTTCCAAAAGATTTCAAAAAGGGTTTTCAAGCTCAAATTTCTTCTATAGTTGATTTTAAGAATGGGTCTTCTAGTAAAAGTATTCTAATGGTTTTACTGTATTTATTATAGTATGAATTGATGATTTTGATTTTAAAACCCTAACAACTCATGTTTAAGAATATTTTAACATTTAGCTTTTGAAAATGGGTTAGATAAACATATTTGGGTAGGGTATGAACTTTGGTTTTCTTGTCTTAATATGTTGATTTATCTACTTCCCTAAGGGCCTCATTATGATGAAATATTGAGAAAATGATTATAGGGGATGATGGCTTTGTAAAATGGTGAGTTGATTATAGTATATAGTTCTTAGTATATATTGCTCTAAAGTGGTATCGTCTATCTTCTTGGTGGCGGTGTTTACTTGATGAACTTGATGTTACTTAGTATGTATTGTGAATGTGGTTTTAATGGTCTAATGGGTGAGATGAAGAGATATTAAAAAGGGGTCCTGTATTGTGTGTTATGAAACTTGAATTGTAGACATGACAAAGATTTTGTCTAAATGAAGTATATGATTATGTGAAGCATGTAAAGTGTGTAAATTGATAAATGTAAGTTTAAAGCATGCATATAAGCTAATGATAGTGAAACGATACTTATATGATGGATGTGCTCACAAGAACACACACACACATTTAAATTAATGTATGAAGCTAAATTGAGTAAATAGAGGAGTTTTGAGGTAAACACTCTTCGTGAGTTGAGATGTGGTATTAACTAGCTATACTTAACCTATAGTTTGAAGTGTTTAGAATCCGCGGGGTTATGTCTAGTGCTGAGAGGATACAAAGGAGAGGTGGTTCCACTTCGTGAGTTTGATATGTTGTATTTCAATGTACCTCTTGAGATGAGTACTCCTCATTAGTAGAGAATGAAATACGTAGTAGCATTTTTCTTATCCCTTATCTGTGCGACCGCATAGGTATAGCTATTGGGAAATCAATGTCAAAGCTAAAAAGAATGACCTTACTCTAGGAAAGTGAGGATCCCTCATTCGATAGGGGTTAATGTTGAGATGCCATGTCTAGCTCTTATGGTCTATGTCATCTAAGTTAACCCTACACAAAAGAACAAATTGAACTAAGTCTTCTTAAAGAACCTACTACTTAGGGTAGGTGATGGTATGGGAGGCAATCTACTCATTACACTAGGTAGGACCTTCCAAAAGGAAACACTCTGTGCCCAACCTTCTAAAAGAATGTATGATTTAGGTTAGGTGGTGGTATGGCACGCTATCTACTTATAGCACTTAGTAGGCTTTCCAAACGGGAAGATTGTGGTGGTTTGTTGGGTTTCTTTAACTGTCTTGCCATTGATTGAGGGGCTTGTTTCTCCGAGTTGAGTAAGCCGGAAGGGGTAGTCTTGAGGATTTCTTTTGGTGTGTATTGAAGGAAGCATATGCATATTTCCTTCATGTCTTGCCTTAGTAGGTCTTAGGATAATCCCGAGGTAGGGAAAATCTTACCGAAAATGAGTTCGCTTTTTTTTCCCTTGGCCTTGGAAGTTCACTCGTTTAGAATAGGATAGTTCACTGTAATTTCTCAAGTTGAATACATTGTGAATGCTTTAAATTATTTATTGTAAATGTTTAAGTAGTTCACTGTAATGGCATTTTGGAATTCACTGCAAGTTTTGGAAGTTACTGTAAATGGTCTCTTTTGGTTTAAAAAATATGTAATTTCTTATCTAAGTGTTAAATTATGGTTCTTATGATGTTTTGCCTTTATATTCATGAATTCTTTACTGAATTGGCACGAAATATTATTTTACTAAAACGTATCTTCTTACATGTTTTTGCATATGCCATACTTAGTACATTGTCTTGTACTAACCCCATACTCTTCTATTCTATATAAGTATAAGTTGGAAGCATTTTGAAGGTTGAAGTCTAGAAGGAAGACCTTGGGAAAGTTCCTCGCAAGGCAAAGTATGTCCTCATATATTCGAGCGTATAGTCCTTTTCTTAATTTCTAAGTTAAAGACTTATTATGTATGTAAAGGGTTGTGCCCTAACACATTATGTCAGTGTCTTAAGTTTATCTTGTAACGATGAGATTCTCTGAGTATTTATAAAAGATTGTCTTTTCTTATTAACCGTCTTGAAAAGTTTTAATGTCGCACTACTTTCGTGTCTTATGTAATGAAGGATAGTTTAGGGCTTGTACAAGACCCCAAAGGGTCAAGTTTGCCCGATCAAGAAATGAGGGTTCTCCCTAACTTCTAAGGGGTTCTTTCGAGTCGTGACAGACTTCGTTTCAGAGCATAAGGTTTTGGGAAATAATTTAAGGTCTTAAAGTGTCACAAGCCACACCTAGTAGTATCTTGGTCATTTGTGTTAGTCGCGACACGTTTCACGACAAGAGGTTATAGGATGATAGAAGTTGCACTTTATTTCCTATTCTTTCCTATTCTCGTAACCTCTTCTCTTTGTGTTTATAGGACATGAATACGAGGAAATCGTTCACTAGAAGGGAGGAGGGAGGTGAAGAAAATGAGAAGGTCCTTCCGGGTGTTGATCAAGTTCCTACTGTTGGCTTAGGGGAAGGGAATTGAGAAGGTTCCTCTTCAAGAACCTCAAGTGCCTACGGAACCCTAAGAGCCTCAAGTGACTCCTATGACTCAAGCTCCTTCTGTTGAAGGAGATATGACTAATGCGGAGTTTAGGGCTGCCCTAATGAACATGACCCAACTCATGACGTGTCACATCCTGGGAGCACCCCGTAGAAGTAACATGGTGTATTTAACCTCTCTAGGTCTTATACAAGCACATAGTTATCATTCATTGCATCGACATAGTAAATTTAGCGGAAAATTTAAAACTTTTAATAGCACCTCATATGCTAGAAACTTTACCCCATATACATATAAAATATAAGTCATAATACATATATATAATCTAAGTTTGATTTTCATCTTAGACTCAACAACATTAGAATACATTAGGGACACGACCCTTAAAAACACATTCAAAGCTATACAATATTGAGACACATTATAGTAAAGACATAAGTAGGAGACCCGTGGACTTAAGGATTCCTTTCATTGAGCTTGTGAATAATATATCAAGCTCTTCACCATTCAAGACATCCTTTAAGAATCTATAACCTATACTCTGTGTAAAAAGTAGAGAAGAATGAGATTATTACAAGAATGCACTAAGTATGGCAACCATGCAAAAACATGTATTTAAAAGGGACATTTCCTTGAAATCATACTTCATGCCTTTTTGAGTAAATATTTATAAAACCTTTAAAGAATCACATTTATATAATTCACATACTTCATATAAGAATATTCAAATACCATACATTTCATAATATCACTTATCAAATTTATTAGATATTTGAGTCACTTTAGAGTGATCTCAATGCCTTTAACTGTGAACTATTTTCTTTTTATTCATTAACTTCCCAAGTAACCCTCTAGTGATACTTGGTGCAATGCTTCACGTTAGGTCCACAAGGAAAACCATACATACTACTTACACATTCCAACACATATCATCATAGAAGTACAGTACAACATAGACATAGTTAAGTCAAGACCTTGATCATATAGTCAACAAGATCAACATCATGCATAAAGACTCGTGTAATGCACATTTTAATAACAAGTAGACAAATACTACAATGTCATGCATGAGGAACACATACATAGCAACATGCATTAGAACACCTTCCTAGAACTTCCTACGGAGCTACTTGTGCAATGTCTAGATGGGTTCATTACTTCCACCTATCCTAAGTAACCTTCCTTAAGTCCTTCTAGTTATGGTCCTAGTCATTTACTTCCACTGCCAATTTTATTTTACGTAAACTATAGACTTAACCGACATAGACCATGTGATGCATAACATGGAATCCGGTTTCATACAACCCCACACCGAAAGTAGGTGTTCTACCGGCCAAAAAAGAACAAAATGTGACATAGCTCTCTAGGTGAATCCACTAGCTAGTACCCTTTGGTTGTTTCATAGTCATAATTCATATATAGAATCTAAGTCTCTTTGCCATCTTCGACTCAACAACATTAGAATACATTAAGGACATGGCCCTTAAAAACACATTACATAGCTATACATTTTTTAGGCAGTTTACAGTAAAGACATAAGTAGGAGATCCTTGGACTTCAGGATTCCTTTCATTGAGCTTGGAATAATTTATCAATCTCTTCATTATTTAAGACATCCTTTAAGCATCCATAGCCTACACTTTGTTTATAAAGTAGAGAAGAATGTGATTAGTACAAGAATACACTAAATATGGTAACCATGCAAAAACATGCATTTAAAAGGGACATTTTCTTGAAATCATACTACATTACTTTTTGAGTAAATATTGATAAAAACCTTTTAATAATAGTAATTTTATCATTCACATACTTTATATAAACATATTAAAAGACCAAACATTTCATAATATCACTTATAAAATTTATTACATATTTGAGTCACTTTACAGTGAGCTCAATTCCTTTAACAGTGAACTATTTTCTTTTTATTCATTAACTTCCTACGTAACCCTCTAGTGATACTTGGTGAAATGGATAACCTTAGGACCATATGGAAAACCATACATACTACTTACACAAGCCA
The DNA here is from genome assembly GCF_001406875.1 of Solanum pennellii. NCBI lineage: Eukaryota > Viridiplantae > Streptophyta > Magnoliopsida > Solanales > Solanaceae > Solanum > Solanum pennellii. The sequence continues at coordinate 20,341,128 of NC_028638.1, read as the reverse complement.
ACACAAATCATCATAGAAGTATAGTACAAAATAGACATAGTTAAGACAAGACCTTCATCATATAGTCAACAAGATCAACAGCATGCCTAAAGACTCATATCATACACATCTTCTAACAAGTGGACAAATACTACAATATCATGAATGAGGAACACATACATAGTGACATGCACTAGAACACCTTCCTAGAACTTCGTAAGGAGCTACTTGTGCAATGTCTAGATGGATTCATCACATCCACCTATCCTAAGTAACCTTCCTTAAGTCCTTCTAGTTATGGTCCTAGTCATTTACTTCCATTGTCCATTTTACTTTATAGAAACTATATCCTTAAGCGACATATACCATGTGATTCCAAACATGGAATCCAGTGTCATAGAACCCCACACCAAAAGGAGGTGGTCTACCGGCAAAAAAAGAACCAAATGTGACATAGCTCTCTAGGTGGATCCACTAGCTAGTATCCTATGGTGGTAGCATAGTTATGGAACTTGGAGGTACATGTGAAAACCCTATTTATCCCAAGATAAGGCATTGTAGTTATTTACTTATGGAAACCCTATTTATGCCCATTGAGGCATTGTTGTTATCCACCTCATGAGATTTATGGCGACCTACCTTCATACCATATGAAGGCATACACACTCATATTCAATTTCACTCAGCGCTTAGATAAGTTCCCTGCATTAAAAACCTATACTATATTTTTATTTTATAAAACATAGCCTTAGGAGAATCATCCCCTCATATTCTTAACTCATAGGTCATAGATGAAAGTTCATCAACCTAAATCATGTAAAGAATTCCTTCACATGAACATAGAATATGTAAATAATCATCTAGTTTAGGGTACCCATGAATACACCATTCAAGTACCCTCTCTTGAGTAGTTCTTCATATATTTGTGTGTGTATACATATATGTGAGCAAACCTTTCAGATAATGTAAGACCCCAAAATGAGATAGGGTGTCTAGATACTAAAATATTTGTATTAAGGTTATAAGGACCTAAAATGTCGTATAATATATATTAGAGGAAGTGTGTAAAGTATTAAGTGATTTGGATGTCAAATGTCAAGGGACGACTAAAACGTTCGACGACTAGTCACCTATGTGCCTCATGTGTCTATGCATGCTTATATTTGTGTTTCATAATATTGGTAATCCTCTAAATGAGTTAAAATGATGTTTAATGATGTTATATGAAGTTTCGAGAAGTTTTGAGGTCAAACGACCATGAACGTCCAAGGCGTTCGAAAGATAGCCCTTAAGACGTTTAACGTGTGTCTTGATGGGGCTTGGCCTGTTTGTACGTCTTGTAGGTATTTTTTTGGATGAAATTTATGTGGAAAGTATAAAACAGGTTAAGGTCTGTAATCACATTGGAAACGTCCGGGTACGACGTCTAAAGGGCCCCACAAGAGGCTTCCAAAGAATGACCTAAAGCTGTGGAAGACACTGCCTGGCAGTGTCCATTGACGGACCCAACGACGGATTGTTGGTCCCCTAACGGCCTCGTCGACTGTCACTTTACTGGGGCAGGACAAAAGCCAAGAATTTGGCTAAGTTCCAGGCGAAGGAAGCCAGGCACGGACCGTTGATAGCAGTACGCCTCGTCATTGCCTCCGTCGTTGGTGCACTGTAAGTTGCAGGCAGCGTCTGTTTCAATTGAAGGGGTGAATAGTAAATTCACCCCACCTCCTAACCTGACTATAATAGGTTTATTTATTTAATTTAAGGTGCATATAAGTCATCTAAATCGTGATCAACCCATTCTAAAATCAACTCATATGTTTTGAGCTCTTCCCTCAAAAAATGTTCTCTCAAAAACCACCATTGTTGGTGAAGCTCAAGAACAGACATAAGCTGGGTTTTCTATGGATGAATCATCATGTTTTTGAGGTTTTCAAATATACAAAGGTATGGTTATCTTCATCTCTAGTTATCTTTTCATCTAGAGAGTCATTCTTAATGATTTCAAAGAAGAAAAATATGATCAAAGTCCTTCTTCTTAAATCTGCCATGGGTTCTTTCTAAAAATGTTTTGAACGATTGAATCATGATTAATTGAATTTGAAACAGTGGTTTTAACATTGATTTTACTGGAATTGCATGATGAACCCATGCTCCATCACCAAAACTATTTAGCCATGCATGAGCTTTCTGATCTTGAATTTCTGTCGAGTGAATTATGATTCTATTATGTTGAATGTATTGTATATTTTCTTATTTACATGAATTTATGTAGAATTGATGTTGAAGGATCCATGAGGATCAATGTATGAAGATTTGATCATGTTTAGCCTAGTTTTCATGGTTCATTGTAACATTAATTTATAAATGGATTAATGTGGATTTCGATTACGTTAGGTTGGTTATATCTACTGTTTTGTTTTAGTATCATGATTGGATTGTGAATATGAATCTTTTTTGAGTGAAGTAAAGATGTCTTATGTGAATTGAGCTAGTCTTCTAGTTTATGGATGGATAATATTATGTATATGATGATATCGTAAATTGTGGATAGATGAAACATGATTTCCTATGATGAAGTGATTTATCTAGCTTCTGCCTAGTATGTACATTATTATTAAAATCTGAGGGAATATCAAGGTCTTACAGAATCAATAGGGTTGGTTAATTCCCTCTCTATACCCTAACGAATTAACAAGTCTAATGCCTATGTTGTAGCTTGATCTTGAAGTGCTTTAAGCATAATTTATTTATGATTAATTGTATGATTAGCTAATGCACTAGACTTATGCAATTAATGAAATATAATTAATGATCAATGGAAATGAATTGGATTAAAGATCTATGTTCTACTACTTCCTAGTAAATGTGAGATGCCTTGTATTATGTCATAGGCAACTTGTACATGGTTTTTTCTTCTTGGTGGCGGTGTTTACTTGATGAACTTGATGTTACTTAGTATGTTTTGTGAATGTGGTTTTAATGGTCTAATGGGTTAGATGAAGAGATATTAAAAAGGGGTCTTGTATTGTGTGTTATGAAACTTGAATTGTAGACATGACAAAGATTTTGTCTAAATGAAGTATGTGATTATGTGAAGCATGTAAAGTGTGTAAATTGATAAATGTAAGTTTAAAGCATGCATATAAGCTAATGATAGTGAAACGATACTTATATGATGGATGTGCTCACAAGAACACACACACACATTTAAATTAATGTATGAAGCTAAATTGAGTAAATAGAGGAGTTTTGAGGTAAAAACTCTTCGTGAGTTGAGATGTGGTATTAACTAGCTATACTTAACCTATAGTTTGAATTGTTTAGAGTCCGCGGGGTTATGTCTAGTGCTGAGAGGATACAAAGGAGAGGTGGTTCCACTTCGTGAGTGTGAGATGTTGTATTTCAATGTACCTCTTGAGATGAGTACTCCTCATTAGTAGAGAATGAAATACGTAGTAGTATTTTTCTTATCCCATAACTGTGCGACCGCATAGGTATAGCTATTGGGAAATCAATGTCAAAGCTAAAAAGAATGACCTTACTCTAGGAAAGTGAGGATCCCTCATTCGATAGGGGTTAATGTTGAGATGCCATGTCTAGCTCTCATGGTCTATGTCAGCTAAGTTAACCCTACACAAAAGAATAAATTGAACTAAGTCTTCTTATAGAACCTACTACTTAGGGTAGGTGATGGTATGGGAGGCAATCTACTCAATACACTAGGTAGGACCTTCCAAAAGGAAACACTCTGTGCCAAACCTTCTAAAAGAATGTATGATTTAGGTTAGGTGGTGGTATGGCACGCTATCTACTTATAGCACTTAGTAGGCTTTCCAAAAGGGAAGATTGTGGTGGTTTGTTGGGTTTCTTTAACTGTCTTGCCATTGATTGAGGGGCTTGTTTCTCCCGAGTTGAGTAAGCCGGAAGGCGTAGTCTTGAGGATTTCTTTTGGTGTGTATTGAAGGAAGCATATGCATATTTCCTTCATGTCTTGCCTTAGTAAGTCTTAGGATAATCCCGAGGTAGGGAAACTCTTACCGAAAATGAGTTCACTTTTTTTTCCGCTTGTCCTTGGAAGTTCACTCGTTTAGAATACGATAGTTCACTGTAATTTCTCAAGTTGAATACATTGTGAATGCTTTAAATTATTTATTGTAAATGTTTAAGTAGTTCACTGTAATGGCATTTTGGAATTCACTGCAAGTTTTGGAAGTTACTGTAAATGGTCTCTTTTGGTTTAAAAAATATGTAATTTCTTATCTAAGTGTTAAATTATGGTTCTTATGATGTTTTGCCTTTATATTCATGAATTCTTTACTGAATTGGCACGAATATTATTTTACTAAAACGTATCTTCTTACATGTTTTTGCATATGCCATACTTAGTACATTGTCTTGTACTAACCCCATACTCTTCTATTCTATATAAGTATAAGTTGGAAGAATTTTGAAGGTTGAAGTCTAGAAGGAAGACCTTGGGAAAGTTCCTCGCAAGGCAAAGTATGTCCTCATATATTCGAGCGTATAGTCCTTTTCTTAATTTCTTAGTTAAAGACTTATTATGTATGTAAAGGGTTGTGCCCTAACACATTATGTCAGTGTCTTAAGTTTATATTGTGACGATGAGATTCTATGAGTATTTATAAAAGATTGTCTTTTCTTATTAACCGTCTTGAAAAGTTTTAATGCCGCACTACTTTTCGTGTCTTATGTAATGAAGGATAGTTTAGGGCTTGTACAAGACCCCAAAGGGTCAAGTTTGCCCGATCACGAAATGAGGGTTCTCCCTAACTTCTAAGGGGTGCTTTCGGGTCGTGACAGACTTAGTTTCAGAGCATAAGGTTTTGGGAAATAATTTAAGGTCTTAAAGTGTCACAAGCCACACCTAGTAGTATCTTGGTCATTTGTGTTAGTCGCGACACATTTCACGACAAGAGGCAATAGGATGATAGAAGTTGCACTTTATTTCCTATTCTTTCCTATTCTCGTAACCGTTCTCTTTCTGTTTATAGGACATGAATACGAGGAAATCGTTCACTAGAAGGGAGGAGGGAGGTGAAGAAAATGAGAGGGTCCTTCCGGGTGTTGATCAAGTTCCTACTGTTGGCTTAGGGGAAGGGAATTGAGAAGGTTCCTCTTCAAGAACCTCAAGTGCCTACGGAACCCTAAGAGCCTCAAGTGACTCCTATGACTCAAGCTCCTTCTGTTGAAGGAGATATGACTAATGCGGAGTTTAGGGCTGCCCTAATGAACATGACCCAACTCATGACGTGTCACATCCTGAGAGCACCCCCTAGAAGTAACATGGTGTACTTTACCTCTCTAGGTCTTATACAAGCACATAGTTATCATTCATTGCATCGACATAGTAAATTTAGCGGAAAATTTAAAACTTTTCATAGCACCTCATATGCTAGAAACTTTACCCCATATACATATAAAATATAAGTCATAATACATATATATAATCTAAGTTTGATTTTCATCTTAGACTCAACAACATTAGAATACATTAGGGACACGACCCTTAAAAACACATTCAAAGCTATACAATATTGAGTCACATTATAGTAAAGACATAAGTAGGAGATCCGTGGACTTAAGGATTCCTTTCATTGAACTTGGGAATAATCTATCAAGCTCTTCACCATTCAAGACATCCTTTAAGAATCTATAACCTATACTTTGTGTAAAATGTAGAGAAGAATGAGATTATCACAAGAATGCACTAAGTATGGCAACCATGCAAAAACATGCATTTAAAAGGGACATTTCCTTGAAATCATATTCATGCCTTTTTGAGTAAATATTCATAAAACCTTTAAAGAATCACATTTATATAATTCACATACTTCATATAAGAATATTCAAATACCATACATTTCATAATATCACTTATCAAATTTATTAGATATTTGAGTCACTTTAGAGTGATCTCAATGCCTTTAACTGTGAACTATTTTCTTTTTATTCATTCACTTCCCAAGTAACCCTCTAGTGATATTTGGTGCAATGCATCACCATAGGACCACAAGGAAAACCATACATACTACTTACACAATCCAACACATATCATCATAGAAGTACAGTACAACATAGACATAGTTAAGTCAAGACCTTGATCATATAGTCAACAAGATCAACATCATGCATGAAGACTCATGTAATGCACATTTTAATAACAAGTAGACAAATACTACAATGTCATGCATGAGGAACACATACATAGCGACATGCATTAGAACACCTTCCTAGAACTTCCTACGGAGCTACTTGTGCAATGTCTAGATGGGTTCATTACTTCCACCTATCCTAAGTAACCTTCCTTAAGTCGTTCTAGTTATGGTCCCAGTCATTTACTTCCATTGTCAATTTTATTTTACGTAAACTATAGACTTAACCGACATAGACAATGTGATGCTTAACATGGAATCCGGTTTCATACAACCCCACACCGAAAGTAGGTGTTCTACCGGCCAAAAAAGAACAAAATGTGACATAGCTCTCTAGGTGAATCCACTAGCTAGTACCCTTTGGTGGTTTCATAGTCATAATTCATATATAGACTCTAAGTCTCTTTGCCATCTTCGACTCAACAACATTAGAATACATTAAGGACATGGCCCTTAAAAACACATTACATAGCTATACATTTTTGAGGGAGTTTACAGTAAAGACATAAGTAGGAGATCCTTGGACTTCAGGATTCCTTTCATTGAGCTTGGAATAATTTATCAATCTCTTTATTATTTAAGACATCCTTTAAGCATCCATAACCTACACTTTGTGTATAAAGTAGAGAAGAATGTGATTTGTACAGGAATACACTAAATATGGTAACCATGCAAAAACATGCATTTAAAAGGGACATTTTCTTGAAATCATACTACATTACTTTTTGAGTAAATATTGATAAAAACCTTTAAATAATAGTATTTTTATAATTCACATACTTTATATAAACATATTAAAAGACCAAACATTTCATAATATCACTTATCAAATTTATTACACATTTGAGTCACGTTACAGTGAGCTCAATTCCTTTAACAGTGAACTATTTCCTTTTTATTCATTAACTTCCTACGTAACCCTCTAGTGATACTTGGTGAAATGCATAACCCTAGGACCATATGGAAAACCATACATACTACTTACACAATCCAACACATATCATCATAGAAGTATAGTACAAAATAGACATAGTTAAGACAAGACCTTCATCATATAGTCAACAAGATCAACATCATGCATAAAGACTCATATCATACACATCTTCTAACAAGTGGACAAATACTACAATGTCATGAATGAGGAACACATACATAGTGACATGCACTAGAACACCTTCCTAGAACTTCGTAAGGAGCTACTTGTGCAATGTCTAGATGGATTCATCACATCCACCTATCCTAAGTAACCATCCTTATGTCCTTCTAGTTATGGTCCTAGTCATTTACTTCCATTGTCCATTTTACTTTATAGAAACTATATCCTTAAGCGACATATACCATGTGATTCCAAACATGGAATCCAGTGTCATAGAACCCCACACCAAAAGGAGGTGGTCTACCGGCCATAAAAGAACCAAATGTGACATAGCTCTCTAGGTGGATCCACTAGCTAGTATCCTATGGTTGTAGCATAGTTATGGAACTTGGAGGTACATGTGAAAACCCTATTTATCCCAAGATAAGGCATTGTAGTTATTTACTTATGGAAACCCTGTTTATTCCCATTGAGGCATTGTTGTTATCCACCTCATGAGATTTATGGCGACCTACCTTCATACCATATGAAGGCATACACACTCATATTCAATTTCACTCAGCGCTTCGATAAGTTCCCTACATTAAAAACCTTTACTATATATTTAGTTTATAAAACATAGCTTTAGGAGAATCATCCCCTCATATTCTTAACTCATAGGTCATAGATGAAAGTTCATCAACCTAATATTGTAAAGAATTCCTTCACATGAACATAGAATATGTAAATAATCATCTAGTTTAGGGTACCCATGAATACACCATTCAAGTACCCTCTCTTGAGTAGTTCTTCATATATTTGTGTGTGTATACATATATGTGAGCAAACCTTTCAGATAATGTAAGACCCCAAAATGAGATAGGGTGTCTAGAGACTAAAATATTTGTATTAAGGTTATAAGGACCTAAAATGTCTTATAATATATTTTAGACAAAGTGTGTAAAGTATTAAGTGACTTGCATGTCAAATGTCAAGGGACGACCAAAACGTTCGACGACTAGTCACCTATGTGCCTCATGTGTCTATGCATGCTTATATTTGTGTTTCATAATATTGGTAATCCTCTAAATGAGTTACAATGATGTTTAATGATGTTATATGAAGTTTCGAGAAGTTTTGAGGTCAAACGACCATGAACGTCCAAGGCGTTCGAAAGATAGCCCTTAAGACGTTTAACGTGTGTCTTGATGGGGCTTGGCCTGTTTGTACGTCTTGTTGGTATTTTTTTTGGATGAAATTTATGTGGAAAGTATAAACCAGGTTATGGTCTGTAATCACATTGGAAACGTCCGGGTACGACGTCTAAAGGGCCCCACAAGAGGCTTCAAAAGAAGGACCTAAAGATGTGGAAGACACTGCCTGGCAGTGTCCATTGACGGACCCAACGACGGATTGTTGGTCCCCTAACGGCCTGTCGAGCAAGTCTCGTCGACTGTCACTTGACTGGGGCAGGACAAAAGCCAAGAATTTGGCTAAGTTCCAGGCGAAGGAAGCCAGGCACGGACCGTTGATAGCAGTACGCCTCGTCATTGCCTCCGTCGTTGGTGCACTGTAAGTTGCAGGCAGCGTCTGTTTCAATTGAAGGGGTGAATAGTAAATTCACCCCACCTCCTAACCTGACTATAATAGGTTTATTTATTTAATTTTAGGTGCATATAAGTCATCTAAAACGTGATCAACCCATTCTAAAATCAACTCATATGTTTTGAGCTCTTCCCTCCAAAAATGTTCTCTCAAAAACCACCATTGTTGGTGAAGCTCAAGAACAGACATAAGCTGGGTTTTCTATGGATGAATCATCAAGTTTTAGAGGTTTTCAAATATACAAAGGTATGGTTATCTTCATCTCTAGTTATCTTTTCATCTAGAGAGTCATTCTAAATGATTTCAAAGAAGAAAAATATGATCAAAGTCCTTCTTCTAAATCTGCCATGGGTTCGTTCTAAAAATGTTTTGAACGATTGAATCATGATTAATTGAATTTGAAACAGTGGTTTTAATATTAATTTTACTGGAATTGCATGATGAACCCATGCTCCATCACCAAAACTATTTAGCCATACATGGGCTTTCTGATCTTGAATTTCTATCGAGTGAATTATGAATCTATTACGTTGAGTGTATTGTATATTTTCTTATTTACATGAATTTATGTAGAATTGATGTTGAAGGATCCATGAGGATCAATGTATGAAAATTTGATCATGTTTAGCCTAGTTTTAATGGTTCATTGTAACATTAATTTATAAATGGATTAATGTGGATTTCGATTACGTTAGGTTGGTTATATCTACTGTTTTGTTTTAGTATCATGATTGGATTGTGAATATGAATCTTGTATGAGTGAAGTAAAGATATCTTATGTGAATTGAGCTAGTCTTCTAGTTTATGGATGGATAATATTATGTATATGATGATAGCGTAAATTGTGGATAAATGAAACATGATTTCCTATGATGAAGTGATTTATCTAGCTTCTGCCTAGTATGTACAATATTATTAAAATATGAGGGAATATCAAGGTCTTACAGAATCAATAGGGTTGGTTAATTCCCTCTCTATACCCTAACGAATTAACAAGTCTAATGCCTATGTTGTAGCTTGATCTTGAAGTGCTTTAAGCATAATTTATTTATGATTAAGTGTATGATTAGATAATGCACTAGACTTATGAAATTAATGAAATATAATTAATGATCAATGGAAATGAATTGGATTAAAGATCTATGTTCTACTACTTCCTAGTAAATGTGAGATGCCTTGTATTATGTCATAGGCAACTTGTACATGGTTTCTTCTATGATTAAAGTACATTTAGCTACTGCACTATATATTAATTGTTGATTAACAAGGTTTATTGATCAATGATTATCAAAGATGATAAATTTGTAAGAATGCTTATCTCTTCTATTTTCCGTATAGTATTGTAGTTGATGAAGCCTTGTATGGAATTTTGTGGTATGGTCCACTTATGGTGGCGTTGTTCAATTTATTGTCAATCTGTATATGTGTTGAAGATGGCCATGATGGCAAATAGATGAATATATGAGCATGTGCTTATGATTATACTATGTGAATCTTATGCCTACTTTCCTATTCTAGTTGTGATTTAGGTTGTATGGCTATTGTGTAAGCATGTATATATCCATGACAGGGTGAAGTATAGGTTCTTTCATTGATAATTAAAGTTTTTTAAATAATCCCTTACCTATGTACCCCTATGTGAATGCATGAATAACACAAGTGAGGAGTCTTAAGTGTAATATGAAGTTGGCTTGTCTCCTATGCTATTGTGTGTTGTGTTGTTTATGCTTGAAGGTATATTATGGTCTAAGAGGGTGGCTGCCTCAATATGTTGTTTATAGCCATTATGTGATCATGTTGACCAATGTACAAACACACTCACTCACATACATGTTACAGTAGTATAAGTCATGGTGTCTAAATGAAAGGTTGTTCTCATATTCACTAATATCTACTTCAATGCATGTAAAGTATATGTATATGAAGTATGTTATGTATTCCTCACTAGGATGACTTCATAGGTGTACTAGTATGGGCAAGGGTATGGGACTTAGCCTATGCATTGCACATGTGTGCCTTGATACGATAGTTCTAGTTTTGGTTTCTATATGTGTGAATATGTATGTATGAACATGTTTGACTTAATGTGTTATGTGAAAGGTTTGCTCACAAATATGTATACACACACACATGTATGAAGATTTAGTAAAGAGAGGGCCCTTGAATTGTGTATTAATGTGTACCCTAAACTAGATGATGCTTTAGATATGCTATGTTCATTTTAAGGGATTCTTTAAATTATTTAAGTTGATCAACTTCAATATATGACCTATGAGTTGAGCATATGAGGGGATGACTCTCCTAAACCTATGATTTATAAAGAAAAAATATAATTAAGGATTTCAATGAAGGGAACTTAGCTTAGCACCGAGTGAACTTGAATATGAGTGTGTGTCCTTTCCAATGGTAGGAAGGTAGGTCACCATAAATCTCATGAGGTGGATAACCACATTGCCTGAATGGGCATGAATAGGGTTTCCATAAGTGAATAACTACAATGCCTAATCATGGCATCAAGAGGGTTTTTCAGATGTACCTCCAAGTTCCATAACTATGTTGCCACCATAGGATACTAGATAGTTGATCCACCTAGAAAGCTATGTCACATTTGGTTCTACTTTGGCCGGTAGACAACCTCCTTTTGGTGTGGGGTTCTATGACACCGGATTCCATGTTTAGCATCACATGGTCAATGTCGGTTAAGGCGATAGTTTCCATAAGGTAAAATGGACAATGGAAGTAAATGACTAGGACCCTAAATAGAATGACTTAAGGGAGGTTACTTATGATAGGTGGAAGTAATGAACCAATCTAGACATTGCACAAGTAGCTCCTTAGGAAATTCGAGGAAGGTGTTCTAAGGCATGTACTATTTATGTGTTCCTTATGCATGATATGTAGTATTTGTCTACTTGTTACGATGATGTGCATGATAAGAGTCTTTATGCATGATGTTGATCTTATTTACTATATGATGAAGGTCTTGACTTAACTATTTCTATGTGGTATTATACTTCTATGATGGTATGTGTTGTCTTGTATATATGATATGTATGATTTTCATTGTGGTCCTAAGGTTATACATTACATCAAGTATCCCTAAAGGGAATACTTTGGAGACTAATGAATTAAAAGAAATAGTTCACTATAAAGAGGAATGACCTCACTGTAAAGTAACCTAAATTGGACTTAAATTCTATATGTGCTTTTCTATGATGTTTGTCCTTTAGTTGTGTTCTTATGAAGTATGAAATTAATGTAAATGCCATTGTTTAAAGGTTTCATAAGGATTTACTCAAAAGGCATGAAATATGATTTTTAAGAAAAAGATCTCTTTTAAATGCATGTTTTTGCATGGTTATCATACTTAGTGTATTCTTGTACTAATCCCATTCTTCTCTACTTTTTACACAAGTGTAGGTTATTAATGCTTTTAAAAGATGTCTTGAATGGTACATATCTTGATAGGTGATTCCCAAGCTCAAGGAAAGGAATCCATAAGTCCAAAGATGTCCTAATGTGTATTTATTATAAAGTCTTGAAATATTGTATTGTTATGTAATGTGTCTTGTGGACCGTGTCCCTAATGAATTGTAATGTTGTTGAGTCTATGATGGCAAATAGACTTAGAGTGTATATATGTATTATGACTTATATTTTATATGTAAATGAAGTCATATGAGGTCATATGAAAAGTTTTTAATTTTCCACTAAATTTAGTATGCCAATGCGATGAATGATAACTGTGGGCTTGTATAAGACCTCCGAGAGGTCAAGTATTCCATGTTACTTCTGGGGTTACTCCCCGGTTGTAACAAACGTGGTATCAGATTACGAGGTTTTTAAAAAAGTAGTTTAGGTTCCAAGTGGTCTCATATTGCCACATCTAGTGGAGTCTTGTATAATTGGTGGTGAGTCGCGACAAATGAAATGGTACGAGAGGCTATTGTACGATAGAGTTTCCCTTCTTCATCATTCTCATATCGTTCCATATAACTTAACTCTATAAGATCTCTCTCTTATGTTTTCTTTCTGTTGGTCTTTTAGATATGATTGCTTGGATGTGATTGTTCTCTATGTTTGAGGGAGAAAACGTGAGTTTATATGCTTATCTTGGTTTTATGCTTTGAATGAGTATGTGTGAAGGTGAATTTTGGTATTTTTTTATGATGTGAAGTCAATTATGGCTATATATGAAAACTATGTGAAATAGCATGTTATGTTGATAAATTTATATCATGATATAGTTAAAGCATGTTAAAAGTTATTATGGTTAAAGAGAATTTTTTGGGAATGTTGTATAACTATATGAAACTGTATGCTGATAGCCTAATACTATTATTCGAACTTGAGATCTGTAGTGATTAAAATTACACACTGTTTCCTTTTTATAAAAGTGGTATTTGATGAGTTTCTAGTACAAATTGGAGTGCTTTGTAAAGACTTTATCCTAGTTGTGATAATAGTATGCATCCTTATGAAGGATTAGTTAGTAAATCTTAGTATCTTATATTGCAATACTTCTCCCCTCAATTTCTAAATGTTCCAGTTTTGGATATTGGAAAGCATGCTTACTGTAAAGCTAGGCAACTTACTGTAACATTTTTGGAGAATCAAATAAATTGTTCATTGATTTGATGTGGTTTATATGCGTACATAATTGATGTATATGAACATGATAATGAATGTCAATAGGAGTTTTTCTATTTGGAATGAAGAAGGAGAGTCTTATGGCATGATTAGTCATAGCATTGTTTCTTGTTGTGTTGTGAGTCCCTTCATGTATTGGAATTAGTGTTTCCCCTAGACTTGAGGGTATTACTCTTATCTTTGTAGGGTGATGAGGTGGGTTTGATTGACCTAGAAGTTACCTTACCTTAATGTTGAAAGAAAAGAAAGAGTCCTTAAGACTAAGTCTCCTTTATTGTTTCCCCTAATGATGTATGACAATGGTGTCAATTGTATTGTATACAAACCTCATGTTGTTGAATGAGATGACCTAACTTGATAATTGCGGATAAATTTCCTAGGTGATAAGGTTTAGAATACCTTTTTGTTATGATATTGACTTACTGTGAATCCCTCTGCAATAGAAATCACTTTAAGTGAATAAAATGAAGTTTGTTTAGTTAAGATCCTCTTGAAGTTGGATTAGGTTGCTCTTAATTGGGTTTACCCTAAGTGGGGGATGGAGATTGAGTAGTAAGGTTGTAGATATTTTCTACCATTGACCTTCTATTCTTACATGAGCTTGAATCTATTGAAATTTTAATAAGCTTATTCATGAATAGAGTTTTGCATAAAGTAATGAATTGTGCGACCTCTACATGTTTGGTATTTCTTGACTGACATTACCTTAAGGATATTTTAAGATTTCAAAGTGCATGAAATAAATATTTTGATAAAATCCATGTTTTATCATTTGTATTGTGCATCTTAATATGCTAATTGTGCATATTACTGCATGAAATAAGACAAGAAACTTGTTTTAGTCACTTGAGAGGTGTAATGTTTAGCGTTACAATAAAAACTTGAGTCTCTTTCAAATGAAATATGTTGAGTCTCTTGAAAACTATGTGACTTTTTTGACTTGGAATGAATAATTTTAGGCTCATTCTTGAAAAGTGAAAGCATATTTAGCTAAGTGCTCATGAGTATGTCTCTGATTTTTGTTATTCTTCTCAATTATGCTTACCGTGAAGGTGAGTACTATGTTATGGATTGAATTTTCGTGAAATGGATTCCTATTTGTTGTAATATACATGGTGTGACTTACCATTTAGACTTCATTAGGAAGGAATCATGAGCATGTCTTGGTTAAAGTTTGAGAATTTCTTACTATAAGAGGAAATTGACCTTGTACTTTTCTAAGGTGTGAAACTCATGATATAGGTAAGTGTGTTGAGGAGAAGGACATTCCTCCATGGATACCACTAAGCCTGGTATGATTGAGTATGACCTTCATGGCACTAGGTCTAACTAATGAAGATCTTTGTTGATTCAATTAACTCAAGTCTCTGTGCATTTAAGTATGAGTGCCTAGATTTCTTCTTGAGTGTTATTTAAATCCTTCTGTGTGTTACTTAACGAATAGTTGCAAAGATGATTTCTTAATGAATTAAGGTGTAATGATCATGTTAGGACTAGGATAAGGATGTTCCTCCTATGCACATGACAGGAGCCTTTGTGTTTGATACATTAAAGAGTGAGTGAATAATGTTTTTGCTTGCTTGTGTTCATTGAGTTCTAAAAAAGTTTCTTGATGATGTTATTAATGTTATGAACTTCTCTATGATGCATTGAAGTCCTTGTTGTGATAAAAGAGCCCTAAGTGTCATTCGAGGACGAATGTTTCCAAGTGGGGGATATTGTAAGACCCAAAAATGATATGGGGTTTCTAGAGACTAACATGTTTGTATTAAGTTTCTAAGGTCATAAAATGTCTTATAATATTGTTTAGAGGCAGTGTTTAATGTTTGAAGTGATTTGTAAATCCAACGTCAAGGGATGACCAAAACGTCCGACGACTAGTCACATGTGTGCCTCATGTGTCTATGCAGTATTATATTTATGGGATGGCCAAAATGTTCGACGACTAGTCACCTGTGAGTCTCATGTGTCTATGCATTATTATATTTATGTGTCATGATATTGGGAAGCCTTAATTGAGTTATACTATTTTTTAATAATGGTATATGAAGTTTCGAAAAGTTTGGAGGTCAAACAACCAAGAACGTCCAAGGCGTTCAAAAGATAGCCCTGAAGACGTTCAATGTGTGTCTTGATGGGGCTTGTCCTGTTTGGACGTCTTGTAGGTGTTTGTTTTGGATAAGTTTTTTTTGGAAGGTCTAAAACTGGTTAAGGTATGTAATCACCTTTAAAATGTCCGGGTACGACTTTTAAAGGGCCCCACAAGAGGCTCCAAAAAAAGAACCCAAGGCTATCGAAGATACTGCCTGGGCAGTGTTCATTGACGGACCCAACGACAGATCCTTGGTCCCCCAACGGTCCTTCGAGCAAGTCTCATCAAGATCATAAATCATACATAGGCTAAAATCGAGTTTGTAAAAGACCATGGGTTCATCATGAAATAGTATAGAAAACCACGTCCAAATAAGTACATAATAATAAATACATTCATATTATGGTTTTGAAATCAATTTAAGAAAGAACCCATGGTAAGATTAATGAAGGAGAACATTGATCATGCAAATCCTTTTGAAAAAACATAGAGATTAACTATTTAGATGGAAGGATAACTATAGATGAAGGATCACCATACGTTTGTTTAGTTTAAAACCTCTAAAACCTTTTAATTCATCGATATAATCCAAGCTCCAATCAGTTCTTGAGCTTCACCAACAATGGTGATTTCTAGGGAAATATTTTTGGGGGGAAAGGCTTCAATCGTGTGGGTTGATTTTGGAATGGGTTGATCAAGTTTTGGATGACTTATATACACCTAAAAATATCTAAATAAATCTATTAGATTCAGGTTAGTAAGTGGGTTGAATTTCTCATTCACCCCTTTAATGAAACAGACGCATGTAGTAAGGGGCGGGCCACCATCAACGGAGCCATCTACTTGCCGTTGGTCAATCAACAGGCCAATAATTTGCCTCTGTCGATTGGTACTTGGCCAAATTTTTGCTTGAGACCTACCCAATATATGTAAAAATCTGCGATGCCTCACCTACAGGCCGTTAGTTGACCAACGAGCCGTCGTTTGGTCTGTCGATTGACACTGCCAAGGCAGTGTCTAGACTAGCATTGGGTCCTTGTGGGGCCTTTTGCGGGTCCCTTTAGAAGTTGTAACCGGAATTTTCCAACGTAAATACAGTACTTAAAAAATTTTATGCCTTTCACATAAGTTTATCCTAAAGAAAACCTGCAAGTCTTCCAAACAGGCTGGGCACCATCAAGACACACGTTGAGCATCTTAAGGGGTATCTTTCGAACGCCTTGGACATTTTTAATTGTCTGACCTCCAAACATCTCAAAATATCATATACCATCTTTAACCATAATTATAACTCAAATAAATCCTTCACAATCTCATGACACACAAATATAAGCATTCACAGATGCATGAGACACATACGCAACTAGTCGTCGAATGTTTTGGGCGTTCCTTGACGTTCGACTTCTAAATCACTTCAAAGTTTACACAATACCTATATAAAATAATTTATGACAATTTAGGACCTTATAACCTTAATACAAACATATTAGCATCTTGAACCCTATCTTATTTTGGGATCTTACATGATGGCTAAAGCTCATGTCGTTAATAATCACTTTGTTGGACAAGCTAATCAATGGGATATTCCACAACCTAATTATAGTACTCCCACTTCTAGAATTTGGGATTTCATGAGGACTAACCCTACCACTTTTCATGGAACTAAGGTGGATGAAGATCCACAAGTATTCATTGATGAAGTTTTCAAAGTGGTAGATGCTATGGGTGTGACCCATAGAGAGAAAGTGGAGTTAGCCTCTTACCGACTTAAGGAGGTTGCTCAAGTGTGGTTTGAGAAATGGAGTGTTGAGAGACACTTAGAGAGAGGTCTTGTTTATTAGGAGGAATCCAAAAAGGCTTTCCTAGATAGGTTCTTCCCCTAGACTAGAGGGAGAAGAAGATGGTTGAAATCATGAACCTTCATCAAGGTGGAATGAGTGTGCAATAGTACTATCTCATATTCACCCAAATCTCTAAGTATGACCCAACCATGGTAGCCAACCCTAGGGATAGGATGAACAAATTTGCGATGGGAGTGTGTAGCTTTGTGGATAAATAGTATTGTACGTCAATGCTTCTTAGTGACATGGATATCTCTAGGCTCACGGTCTCTGCACAACAAATTGAGGATTCTAAGATTTGATAGTTAAGGCAAGAGAGTAATAGGCCTAAGTCGGATAATTCTAGTAACCAAAACCCTAAGAAGAGGTTCTATCACAAAGATTCTTCTATGGGAAACAAGGATAGAGTTCCAAATCAAAATTCCCAAGGTGGTGGCCATTCTTTTATGAGGAATTGGTGCCCTACTTGTGGGAATCAACATTTGGGCAGGTGTCTTGCCGGAACGGACGGTTGTTTTGCATGAGGTAATAAGGGCCACAAGATGAGGTGACCTAAAATCAAATCAGGAGTGAAAGATCTCAATCAAGATTACCCAGATCCTAATGTTTCAAAGAAGAACTCTTCCTATAGGATGGGAGCTAGGAAGGATAACTAATCCGAAGTTAGTGGTTTTGGTAAGTCTTAACTCTTTATGATTGTTGTTTTGATGATATGAAACGAGTTTATATGATTTTATAGTTAATATGATCATGTTATCTTGGTGAATTGCTCAAAGATACACAGTGAATGTTCACTACAAGTTTTGTGAATTTTGAGGAAATTTTTTTTGTCTTGAATTGAAGTTTCAATGTGTGTAAAAGTGTTGTATATGTGCATGTTTAATGTTGGAGAAGGTAATTTCTCCATAAAAGAAGGTTAAGAATGAATGTTGACTTCCTGAAGTTTTACTAAGAGTGCTTATGCTGCTAGGTTAATTTCTCCATAAAAGAAGGCTTAAAATGAATTTTTGCTTAGTTGATGCTTTTAATTTTAGTGTTTGAGCCTTTATTGTAATGTGTTATGTGATGCTAAGTGAGTCCTTGTTGTTCTTGAAGTTTAAGTGTCATTCGAGGACGAATGCTATTTCAAGTAGTGGAAAATATAATGCCCCAAAACAAACTAAGGTGGACTAGAGCCTCGTGAATGTGTATTGAGTTAATTTTGTTCTAAAATGAGTTATTTTAGTGTTCTTAGTCAGTGTGTGATATTTGGTTAAGTTTGGAGGTCAAACCCCCAAGAACGTCCATAAAGATCGGAAGGTGTGCCTTAGATAGCGGTTGTGTGTCCTGATGTGTTTGTGTGAGTTGTACGTGTTTGTTATCCTTGAAAGTTATGCGGGATGTTATTAAGACATAGATTACTTAGTTTAGGGGTTTAAAGTCCGGGTACGACCCCACCTAGGACCGACAAGAAGCCCTAGTGAAGGGCCCAAGACATGGACAAACTGCCATGAACACTGGTTATTTGGATGTGTATATTAACCCAAACATAGTGGGTTTCCTTCTATTTGAGGTATGGTATCCATCCTTGAACCCTATTCCATTCAACGAGTCATTTCCAAAAGATCTCAAAAAGGGTTTTCAAGCTCAAATTACTTCTATCTTTGATTTTAAGCATGGGTCTTCTTGTAAAAGTTTTGTAATGGTTTAAATGTATTTATTCTAGTATGAATTGATGATTTTAATGTTATAACCCTAATGAATGAATGTTTATGAATAATTAAACTTTTAGCTTAGGAAAATGGGTTATATGAACTTGTTTGGGTAGGATTTGAACTTTGGTTTTCTTGTGTTAATATGTTGTTAGCTACTGCCCTAAGGGCCTCATTATGCTGAAATACTGATAATATGATTATAGGTGATGTTGGCTTGCTAAAATGGTGAGTTGCTTATATCATATAGTTCTTATTATAAATGGCTCCTGAGTGGTATGGTCCATCTTGTTTGTGGCAGTGTTTACTTGATGAACTTTATGTTACTTATTATGTAATGTGAATGTGGTTTTAAAGGTCTAATGGGGGAGACGAAGAGATATTAAAAACGGGTCTTGTATTGTGTGTTATGAAACTTGAATTGCAGACTTGACCTAGATTATGTCAAAATGAAGTATATGATTAACATAATCTTGTAAAGTGTGTAAATTGATGAGTGTAAGTCTAAAGCATGTATAGAACCTAATGTTAGTTAAATGATGCTTATATGAAAGATGTGCTCACAAGAACACACACACACTTAAATGAATGTATAAAGCAAAATTGAGTAAATAGAGGAGTTTTGAGGTGAACACTCTTCGTGAGTTGAGATGATGTAATTAGTAGCAACCTCACTACATCCTAAGAGCTTTCTAAGATTGATTAGAGGATGAATGTCGTTCTGAGTTGAGATGTGCTATTCACTAGATATCCTTAACCTATAGTTTAATGTTTTTCGAATCTGTAAAGGTTATGTCTAGCACCGAGAGTATATGAAGGAGAGATGGTTACACTTCGTGAGTTGAGATGTTGTATTCCAATGTACCTCTTGAGATGAATACTCCTTGTTAGTTGAGAATAAATTACGTAGTAGTAATCTCATTTTTACTTAACTATGCACCTGCATAGGTATAGATATTGGGAAAGCCATGTAAAAGATAAAAGAATGACCTTAATCTAGGAAACTGAGGATCCCTCATCTGATAGGGCTTAATGTATGGATTCCATGTCTAGCTCTCATGGTCTATGTCGGTTAAGATAACCTTCCACAAGAGAATTGATTCAAGTAAGTCTTCTAAAAGAACGTACTACTTAGGCTAGGTGGTGGTAGGGGACGCTATCTACTCATTGCACTAGGTAGGACCTTCCGAAAGGGAAAAGTTGGTGTCAAACCTTCTAAAAGAATATACTTCTTAGGATAGGTGGTGGTATGGGACGCTATCTACTCATTGTACTAAGTAGGCTTTCTAAAATAGAAGACTTTGGTGGTTTGTTGGGTGTCTTTTATTGTCTTGCCCTTGATTGAGGGGATTGTTTCTCCCAAGTTGACTAAAACAAAAGGGGTAGTTTTGAGGATTTCTTCGGTGTGTATTGAAGGAGTAATATGCATACTTCCTTCATGTCTTGCCTTACTAAGTCTTAGGATAATCTCGAGGTAGGGAAACTCTTATGGAAAATGTGTTCACTTTCTCTTTCGCTTGGACTTGGAAGTTCACTCATTTAGAATAGGATGTTCATTGTAATTGTTCAAGTTGAATACGTAGTGAATGCTTTAAATGATTTATTGTAAATGCTCAAATAGTTTCACTGTAAATGTTTAAGTAGTTCACTGTAATGGCATTTTTGAATTCAATGTATGTTTTGGAAGTTACTGTAAATAGTCTTTTTTGGTTTAAAAATTATGGAATCTCTTATCTAAGTGTTAAATAATAGTTATTATGATGATTTATCTTAATATTCATTAATTATTTATTTAATTGTCATGTAATATTATTTTACTAAAATGTCCCTTTTCACATGTTTTTGCATGTCACTTACTACATTGTCTTGTACTAACCCCATACTCTTCTATACTATATAGGTATAGGTTGGAAGCATTTTGAAGGTTGAAATCTAGAAGGAAGAGCTTTGAGAAGTTTCTCTCAAGGCAAAGTATGTCCCCATATATTCGAGGGCATAGTCCTTTTCTTAATTTCTTAGTTAAAGACTTATCATGTATGTAAAGGGCCGTGTCCCAGAGACATTATGTCGTGTCTTCAGTTTGACTTGTGATGATGAGATTCTCTTAGTATTTATAAAAGATTGTCCTTTATTAACAAACTTCTTGAAAAGTATTAATTCCGCACTACTTTTCATGTCTTATGTAATGAACGATAGTTAAGGGCTTGTACAAGACCCCAAAGGGTCAAGTATGCCCGGCACGAAATGAGGGTTCTCCCTAGCTTTTAAGGGGTGCTTTCGGGTCGTGACATTTTATTTTGTGAAGCTATGATTATGTTGTAAAATGTGTTTATATGGTGTTACTATGCATATTATCATGTTTATATCATGAATTGACTAAAAGTTGCTTTTTTCAAAATTTTAGCAAAAATTACTGTCGCTTGAAACTGCTCATTGTAATATTTTGGAAAATTTGACTAATTGATTCTTTGGTCTAAAATTGTTGTAATGTAGTTACAACTGATGTATATAAGTATTATATTGATTATAAGATGAGTTTTTACTATTTTGAATGGAGCATGTGAGTTTTATAACATAATGAGTTATAGAATTATTTTCTAGTTTCTTGTTATGTTGTGAATCTTTTGACTATGTGAAATTGTTGTTTTCTTATTAATTATTTTTTATATGGTTTGGTTATATGCTACTACTTCAATCTATATTATTAGAAGTTTTCTGAGAGTGGAGTGTCATTCGAGGACGAAAATGACTTAGGTGAACTAGAGACTAACATGTTGGTATTGATTGTCCAAGGTCCTAAATATGTCTATTATATGGTACTGAGTCAGTATCTATAATATTAGGAGCATTGGAAGACAAACGTCAAGGGACGACCAATACGTTCGACGACTAAGTCACCTATGCGCCTCATATGTAGTTCTATGTGTTTAAATGTGATTCATGAGGTTTTAAGGTCCTTAAATGAGTTATGATATCATGTATATGCAGTGTGTCAAGTTTATTGAAGTTTAGAGGTGAAACGTCCAAGAATGTCTGTGACGTTTGAAAGATGTGCCTTGAAATGACCTTGTGTGTGTAGGCATGTTTCGTCAAGTTTTTTGTGTTCATTTTGGATGAAATTCCTGTGAGAGGTGTAAGACTCATATATCATCATGATTGGGTTTGAAACGTCAGGGCAAAAATCCCCAAGGACCAATGAAGGGTCCTTGAGGAAGGACTCATGTTGGTGGGCAAAACTGCCCTAAGGTAGTCCATCTACGGATGGCAATCGACGGTCAGTGTCCTGGTCGACGTCACATAAGTGGTGGGCTTCGTTTGGTACTTATACTGGGATCAAAAATCCCAGTTTCAAGTCTTTTAACCCATCAATGAAGGCCAGGACGACCCTTGCATGGACCTATGCCCCGTCGATGGGCAACCATCGATGGTGGTCTGTGTTATGCGCAGTTCACTGTAAATTAAGGGTTAATACTTGTAATTTCACTCCACTTCTAAATAGATGTATTTGATGTTATTTAGGGGTCTTTTTGTTATTTTAAACATGTATACAAGTGTTTAACACTTGAAGATTTCATTCTACCAAATCAAAACCCAAAAATCCCTTAGAGTTCTCCCAAAGACTCCAATGAAGTCAAAAATCAAGGAAGAGCTTGGTGTGTTGTTTTGAGTGAAAATTCTTCATCAAAGTGAAGAATTATCATCATTGATGTATGAATTTTGATCGTTGAAACTCGTTTCATCAAGTAGCCCAATTCTCAAGATGTTTTCTGTGTTTTCAAAGTTGAATGTCCAATTTCATGATTCTACCATGTCTTCTTGCATAACTGATTTATAAAAATTTGATAATGATTTAATTGATATTTTACTGATGTTATTAACCTAAATTACCTATTAACCCATGTAATAGATGAACTCTAGTTTTTGAATAAGTTATGGGTTACTTGATATTGGTCTAATGTTGATGAATTCTTATGTAGTTTCTTATGGGCTTTCTAATTTTGTAATTATTATACTAAATTGATATCATGGTTGTGTTAGATTGATGAAGTTACATTGAATTGACCTAGCATATTGATTATTGTAGTTTTTATATTTAAATGTTGGTTATGGCGTCGGTTAAGAGTCTTGTGTTATTGAATTAAGTAATTTAGCATTGAATTGAAGTGCTGATGATGGAGTAGAGGTATGCTACCCCATTTCCTTTTCTTTATAATTTTTTATCCTTAAATTCTATTGTGATTGGTATGGTCCACTTATGGTGGCAGTGTTATGTGTTTTCCTTGCATTTGATGTGGCTTTATCGGCGTTACTTTATGAATTATAATGATCATGGACTTGTTGGCAACTCTTTGAGGGAATGTGACTAATTGTGTAGTTGATTACGATAGTATATAGGAAGATTTGAAGATATTAGGGTTGTTTCTATCTGCTTCTAGAATGACATGCAATATGAGTTAAACATGATGTGTTTGGCGTCTTGTCTGGATTGACATGTGTTCTTTACTTGGTGTATATATGATTATGAATATGTGATGTCATAACATAGGATGTTAAACTCCTATTCTTTTATGTATGAATGACATGTGATCTTAAATGATGTTTTGAGTGTCTGTTATGTGAAAACCATGACTTAGTGGTAAGGTTAAGATTGTTAAAGTTGTAAGCCGTAATAGTATCCTTCATAGTAAAGGAATGATGGACTTAAGGTTAATTGGCTGGAATGGAATCATATTAATCCATAGGAAAGTCATCATGAGCTTCTTGTCGCAATTGTGAAGTAGCCCTAGTGGACTTTCGTTTGTAGGGTAAATGTTATAGGTCTATAAACTTGTTATGGGACACTCTTATGTGAACCTAATGTGTGAATTACTCTATGAGAAAGAAGTCTAGCACCGAGTGAGTATGGTAAGGGAAGTAGTTGTAGTTAAAGAGTGAGACAAGATTACAAATCATACTCTTCATATTCTTTATACATGTG
Source organism: Solanum pennellii (assembly GCF_001406875.1). Classification (NCBI taxonomy): domain Eukaryota; kingdom Viridiplantae; phylum Streptophyta; class Magnoliopsida; order Solanales; family Solanaceae; genus Solanum; species Solanum pennellii. The sequence goes on along the minus strand of NC_028638.1, from coordinate 20,317,047 downwards.
CCTATATGGAATGTGTCTAGGTTCTACAATTGGCAAGTTAAACAACGTCATCGGAGTAGGATAGAACTCCGAATTCCATGTCTTGCTATCATGGTCTATGTCGATTATTGCATATTCTCATCATATGGAATACCTATTAGCATTAGAGAAGTTTATGAGGCTTAGCTGTTGGTATGGGACTCTATATAGACATTGCACAATAGGCTTTGAAGGTGTTATTTGGAGTTCCTAGGTCTTGTCCAATACCATTACTTGAATGTCCTTTATATGATGTATGTGTCTCGTACAGAACTAATGAACGAATGAATTATGTTACTAACTATGTAAATGAATGAGTTCCTAATCTAAAGTAACTTAAGAATTCCTTAGCTAAAGTGTGACGAGGGTATAAGAGATGATCTCTTCATGTGTTATCTTCGGAAGTCTTGAAAATGACTCTAGTTAGGAAGGATGTTTGGTGTTTTGGACATGACCTAAGCCTTAGGTAGTCTTAAGGACTATTTAGGTAATCTTGAACAGGTCAATCATGGACGTTATCTTCTTGATTTACTCTAGTAGATATTTTGATAGACTTTGAAAGGAGAACGTCACATCATCTATGTGTTGGTGTATTAAGTGAGAATGATTCTATTCTAGGGAGTCTATAGGATCTGTTATGTTTGTGTGTAAGGGATTGTATGGGCGCTCTCTTCACAACTCACTAAAGTGAGACTTATAATCACATTTGGTAGAAGAATCTTACCTTGATGTTTATGATGCTTGTAATTGTGTATGTAACCCATTATAAGTAATCTTAAGGGTTGTTTAGTCACATGTAGATAGGGTGTATGGGCGGTCTCTCTTTGTGTTACTTAAGTGAATCTTAGGATAGCTTTTAGTGGGATAACAATATGCTAGAAAGTGGTTAATAGGAGAGGGAGTGAATTCACTATAACAGTGAGGTACTTCATTGTAAAGTGAATTGAACTCACTCTAAGATGGGTTCTAAAAGTATGATTTTTCATTTAAAGGTTTATGTGTTTCTAAGTTGATAAATGGTGTTCTTATTATTATAAAATGATTTTTAAATTAAAAGATGCACATTTCCAATAAATTTCCATTTTCATGATTTTTATGCATAGTGTCATACATAGTATATGTGGTTGTGCTAACACCATGCTTTTATATATGTATATAGTTGTTGGTAGGTAAGGAGCTTTTGGGAAGTAAAACTTGGACCATAGAATCGTTCAAGGGAAGTTGAAGTATGTCCTCATTTGACTCGAGGACATATATGTCTTTTATGTTTTCATTCAAAGAATTGTAATAGACTAAGTATTTCTATGTTCGTATTTTGTATGGGCTGTGCCCCAAGTATTCTTGTGTGTTAAGATGATGAGATTGAGACTTAGCATTTCATATTGCTTATATGAAAGAGATTTTGAATGACTATGTTATGTTTTGTAAAAACGTTTTATTCTGCACTACTTTTCACTATGTTTATGGGATGAACGATATGTAAGGGCTTATACAAGACCTCCGAGAGGTCAAGTACGCCTGTTGAGAATCCGAGATCACCCCTAAATTCTGGGGTGTGGTTTCGGGATGTGACATTACCAAAATAGCCCATAAGAAATGGGATTCTTGGACATGTCAAAATTGACTTAAAAACGACCCAACTTGATCGAGGAGTGGTCTGCGCGTCGCGAGGCAGCCTCGCAGTTCTGCGCTAAATAATTTTTGGACAGTGTGGTGCGTAATAGGATCCCATCGCGAAGGCAAGATCTCATTATTGCTCCTGCAGGCTGCCTTGGGCAGACTCTTGACCAAGGTTTGGGTCCTCCTTAGGAGCACTTCGGGTGGTCCCTATGGAGTCCTATGTAACGCCCTAAAACGAACTAAGGTAAATTAAAGTGTCGTGATGGTTTGTTGAGTTAATTTTAAAATAAAATGAGTACATTAATTTTCTTATGCAGTGTGTGAAGTTTGGTTAAGTTTTGAGGTCAAACGTCCAAGAACGTCTATGACGTTCGAAAATTGTGCCTTAGAGAGTGCTTGTGCGTCTTGATGTGTTTGAGTGACTTTTTAAGTGTTTATTTTGCTTGAAATTGATGTGGGATATTACTAAGACCTATAATACTATGTTTAGTATTTTAAAGTTTTGGTAGGACCCCGCCTAGTACCCACAAGGGGGCCCTAGAGAAGGACCCAAACTTCCTTGGTAGTGTCCACCAACGAGGGAAATCGACTTCCAGTCGTCAAACCAATGGCCCTTCGACTTGCCCCGTCGATTTGACCTGCAAGGTAGGTTGTCCAGGATCCAAATGGAGCTAAGTATCAAACCACGAAATCCACCAACAAACCGTTGATGGACAGACAGTCCGTTGGTTTGCAAATGTCGATTGAACCCTGCCAAAATCTGTAATTTTCTGCCAAGTCTTGGGGTGCTTGGTAAATTAACCCCAAGTATTTTATGAAAATAGGAAGGAATTCAAATTTTAGGGTTATTTAGATATATCAAAATTTTTTGAACCATAAGGCCTAATTTTTAACCTCTTTTCCTAAAACCAAAAACCCCTCCCTTTTAGAAGACTCTTTCAAGTCACCATGGAAGCTACAACTCAAGAAGAAAAAAAGAGGGCTTTTAGTGGTCGTTTCTTCATAAAAAATCATTGGGGTTTCTTCTATGTGAGGTATGGTATCCATCCTTGAACTTTCTTCCAAACAAGGAGCCCCTTTTTAAAAATATTTCAAAAGAGTTTTCCAACGCTAAATTCTACTATCTTTGTAATGATTCAAATATAAGGATTCTAAGGTTAGTTGGTGATTTTAATTCTAAAACTAAAATGAAGTAATGATAAAGCGTTTAATCAAATTTTTATATAAGAAATGGGTTAAATGAACATGAATGGTAGTGTTTGAGCTTTGGTTTCTTATGGTTGATATTATTGCTTATCTACTGCCAAAAAGGTTTATATTATGATGAAATATTGAGTAAAATGTTATAGGTGATGGAAGTTTTAATAAAAGGGTAAGTTGGTTATGTTGTTTAGCCTTAATTTCGAAATGCTGTTGAGTTGGATGGTCTACCTTCTTGGTGGCGGTGTTTACTTGACTCATATGAATGTGTATTACTTGTTTATTGTGAATGAGGCCATGAAGGCTTCTCATGTGAAGTAAGGCGAAAATGATGTTATAGTTTTCAAATGTCAGTAGGCTAGATGAATGTCTAAATGAAGTACATGATTATGTGAAGAATGTAAGGTGTGTGATTTGATGAATGAAGGTCTAAAGCATGTATAGAACTTAATGTAAATAAAATGATGATTATGTGAAAGGTGTGATCACATGTACACACACACTCATAGTTGAATGAATGAATGAAGCTAAGTTAAGACAAAGAGTGGAGTTTTGGGGTGAACACTCTTCGTAAATTGAGATGAAGTTCTTCGTAGCAACCCTACTACATTCTAAGAGTATTATAATATAGGTTGTAGGATGAATGCCCTTCCTGAGTTGACATGTGGTGTTCACTAGTTATCCTTAACCTATGGTATATAATGTGGAGATTCTGTGGGGAATTACGCGTAGCACCAAAAGGATATAAAGAAGGGGTGGTTACACTTCGTGAGTTGAGATGTTGTATTCCAATGTAACTCTTGAGATGAGTACTCCTCATTAGTAGAGAATGAGTTACTTATAGCAATCTCCTTATCCCTTAAGTATGTGCCATCATAGGTGTGGCTATTGGGAAATCCATGTAAAAGCTAAAAAGAATAACCTTACTCTAGGCAATTGAGGATCCCACATCCGATAGGGGGGTTAAAATCAGGATTCCATGTCTAGCTCTCATGGTTTATGCCGGTTAAGCTAACTCCCAGAAAAGTAATGAATATGATAAGTATTCTAAAAGAGTGTTCTACTTAGAGAATGTAGTGGAATGGGACGCTATTTATCCATTGACTAAGTAGGCATTCCGAAAGGGGAGACTTGGTGAGTCTTTTATTAATTGAAGGAACTAAGTATCCTAAAAGAACGTACTACTTAGGGTAGGTGGTTGTATGAGAGACTATCTATCCATTGCACTAGGTAGGACCTTAGCGACAAGCCTTCTAAAAGAGTGTACTACATAGGGTAGGTGGTGGTATGGGACGCCCTCTACTCATTGCACTAAGTAGGCATCCCGAAGGTGAAGTATTGGTGTGTTGTTTGGGTGTTCTTCTATTGTCTTTTCATTGCGTGGGGGCTTGTTCTCCCGGGGTGAGTATGTAAAAAAAGGGGTAGTCTTAAGTATCGCTTTGGTGTGTATTGAAGGAGGCATGTGCGTAATTCCTGCATGTCTTACCTTAGTGAGTGTTAGGATGACCTTATTTAGGGTAACTCTGACGAAAACGAGTTCACTTCTTCATTGGAAATACCTTTGAAGTTCACTACTTTGGAGTCTATTTAGTTCACTATAATGTTAAAGGAAGTTTACTGTAAATTCTAGCTAGTTTACTGTAAAGTTTGGAAAGGTTACTCTAAAGTGCATCTTTTTATAAAAATTCTTGAAATACTTAACTAAGTGTTAAATGATATTTCTTAATTGTTTTGTTTCTAAACTCATGAATCTTCTAATCATTGGCATGAAAGCTTATTTTACTAAAATGTCCATTTTTTCATATTTTTGCATATGCCATACTTGAACATTGTTTTTATACTGTCTCCATACTCTTCTACACTCTATAATCATAGGTTTTTCAAGTAAGGTTTAAGTTAACAAGGTAAGCTTGGAATTTGATCTCTCAAGACAAAATTTGTCCTCATATATTCGAGGGCATATTTCTTGATTCGTTTAGTTTTGTATAAGTTCTTATTATGTGTCTCTTTAAATGTAAAGGGCTGTATCCCTAAGTTATTTATATTGTTTCTTCAGGTCGGCTTATGCCAATGAGATTCTTTAAGTATTTATGAAATATTTCCTTTTTATATTAATTTTCATAAAAGTTTTAATTCCGCATGAGTTTTCATGACTTATGTAATGAACGATAATTACAAAGCTTGTACAAGATCCCAAAGGGTCAAGTATGCCCGGTCATGACCAGAGGGTTCTCCCTAACATCTAGGGGTACTTTCGGGTCGTGACAGACTTTGTTTCATAGCATAAGATTATGGGAAATAGTTTAGGGTCTAAAAGTCTCACTAGCCACCTATAGTAGTATCTTGGTAATTTATGTGTGTCGTGACACATCCATGGACAAGAAGCTATAGGACGATAGAGTTTCACTTTCTTCATTACTCTTGTATCGTTCCATATAACTTAACTCTATAAGGTTTCTCTCTTCTTCTTCATTGTCCAGTTGTTGTATGGGTGTGATAACTTGGAAAGGGAGATTTTTCTTAGTTTGAGGGGGAGAAAAGGTGAGTTTTGATGTTATAATGTTTTTGTGTCTAGAAGAGTAGATGTGAAGGTTAGTTTTAAAAGTTGTGATGTGAAGCCATTTATGGCTATGTGTTACTTATGAGGCTAGATGTATTGTGATGAGAAATTGTATGATGATGTAGTTCTATGCATGGTAAAAATCATAATGATTGAATAAAGTGTCTTTGAGAGCAAATGAGTTATCTTGTGATTATGTTCAATGATAGTAGAAATGCTTTAAGGTGTAAATTTGAGGAATGTTGAGAGGATGTGGAGATTTTGTAGGAGTTGAGGGCAAGCCTCTTGTGTGTATAATGTTTTAATAGTTGTTCTTGTGATTGAGTTGAACTTCTTGTGCAGGTTTACTCTAAGGAGAAAATGTTTTGTGAATACCTAGTAACGGTGTTTTGTTCCATGAGATTGAGTTAACCTAGTAAGGGTGTTTTGGAAACATCATTTTAAGCATTATTTGATGGATTAATCTCTACTTTAAGTCATGACATTTCCGGAGTGTTACATTATTCCCCCGTTAGGAACATTCGTCCCCAAATGACATTAAAATCTTTTGGAGTGTAGGAATAGACTCAATACTAGCAGCCCAACCCATCAATAACATAAAATCATAACGAGTCACATCTCATAGGAGTATATCACACCTTCTTACAACACATACCATAACATTACACATAGCACCCAATTCATAATACACAACTTATAAGAGTTTTATATTCATAACACATAGTGAGGAATTTCCTTCTGAACAGTATCATAAGTTCAACATGCATCAAAGAATTACCATTCTATCGTTCTTCTCAAGATGTCAACAAAAAAGGAAAACTCTCAAGAAAACATATGCATACATGTTTCACATAAGTGGGAGAATAGAGTACGAAGGCATTTTCTTAAAACTCTAGTTGGTACAACTTTTACAAAACATTCACCTTTTTAGAGAACAAGTCGATTTCATGATCATGCACTACTTTATCAATTATTATGGGTTTCTAACCTTAAGGAGTAAATGGATGAGGGTAGCAGGACTTCACGTCGGCTTAAGCCTCCGATGTTGCACCCTCAACAAGATGGTTCCTCCATAGAACTTTTACAGAGGCTACCTCCTTGTTTCTCAACTTCTTGACTTGACGATCTAGGATCTCAACTAGAACCTCTTCATAGGAGAGGTTCTGATCAACCCCTAAACCTTCAATAGGTAGAATAGACACTGGGTCACCTATGCATTTCTTGTGCATAGACACATACAACACCGGATGAACTAAAGCTAGTTCACTAGGTAGTTTAAACTCATAGGCAACCTTTCCAATTCGTTGCAAAACCTCATAGGCACCAACATACCGGGGACTTAACTTACCCTTCTTGCCAAACCTCAACACCTCTTTCATAGGTAAAATCTTCAAGCAGACATGATCACCTATTTTAAACTCAAGATCGTTTCTTCTATTAGCGGCATAAGACTTTTGCCTACTATAGGTTGTCTTCAATCTATCTCTTATGATTCGAACCTTCTCTACATCCTCATAGGTAATGTATGGACCAAGGAGTGAGGATTCACCAACCTAAAACAATAAAACTGGAGATCTACACTTTCTACCATAAAAAGCTTCAAAAGGTGCCACAGAAATACTCGAATGATAGCAATTGTTGTAAGGGAACTCGATCAAAGGTAAGTGATCATCCCAACATCCCTTGAAATCAATGACACGGGCTGTTAACATGTCCTCAAGGGTCTGAATGGTACGTTTTTTACCATCAGTCTGAGGATGAAAACCGGTTCTGTGTTTCACTTGAGTGTACTAAACCCTTTTGAAAAGCCTTGTACAAACGAGAAGTGAATTGGGCACCTTTATCCAAAATGATGGAAAAATGAATCTCATTAAGACTCACAATCTCATTAATGTAGATTCTTGCATAATCTTCAGTCGTGTAAGAGGATTTAACAGGAATAAAATGGGCAAAAATTTTGTCAACCTATCCACAATAAGCCATATAGAATCATTTTGCTTTTGGGTTCGAGGCAACCCAACAACAAAGTCCATATTGATGGCTTCTAACTTCCATATGGTAACATCCATGATTAGGGTTAAACCACCCAGTTTGTGATGCTAAACTTTAAATTGTTGGTAGTTTGGACACTTAGCAACAAAATCTTCTATGTCCCTCATTAAACCGTCCCACAAATAGACTTCTCTAAGGTTATGATACATTTTGGTGGCACTTGGATGTATAGAGTAGTGAGAACCATGAGCTTATTCTATAATTTGATTTCTCAAATCCTCAACATTAGGTACACATAATATCCCTTGGTACGTAACAACACCATCCCCCCTTTGGAGAATGGCTCGTTGATCAAGGTGTTGCTTAGATTTCACCTCCACCACAAATGATGAGTCAGAGTTATGATGGACCATGAAACCACCATTTGGAGAATCTTCTAGACTCACACCTAAGCAAGATATTCTATGAACATATTTCACAAGTTGTTTCTTCCCCTCTTCCACATGAGACACAGTACCCATAGTCATTTGACTCAAAGCATCCGCAACAACATTTGCTTTGCCGGGGTGGTAAAGGACACTCATGTCATAATCCTTCAACAATTCTAACCATTTTCTCTATCGGAGATTTAACTCCTTTTGGGTAAACACATATTGAATATTTTTATGGTCAGTAAACACATCAACATGCACACCATATAAATAATGTCTCCATATTTTGAAGGCAAAAACTACAACGTCTAACTAAAGATCATGAGTTGGGTAGTTCTTCTCATTAACTTTGAGTTTCCTAGAGGCATAAGCAATCACCTTTCCATGTTGCATGAGGAAACATCCCAACTCCACTCGAGATGCATCACAATACACTACAAAGCCTTCATTTCCCTCTTGTAAGGTCAAAACTGGAGCGGAGGCAAGATTATTCAACTCTTGAAAAACTTTCTCACGAGCTTCCAACCACTCAAACTTCACCTCCTTTATGGTTAAAGCTGTCAAAGGAGAAGCAATGGAAAAAAATCCATCAACAAATCTTCTATAATAGCCCGCTAGACCCAAGAAACTCTTTATGTCAATGGGAGTCAAAGGTCTAGGCCAATTTCATACCACATTAGTCTTCTTTTGATTAACCTCTAAACCATTACCAGAGATAATATGGAAAATAAAAGAAACCTACCTTAACCAAAATTCACATTTGCTAAATTTGGCATAAAGTTGGTGTTCTTTGAGGACTTGCAAGTCTAATCTCAAGTGACTCTCATGCTCATCTTCATTCTTGGAGTATATCAGAATCTCATCAATGAGCACAATCACAAACGAGTTGAGGTAATCTCAAAAAACTCTATTCATTAAGTCCGTGAACGCCGCTTGGAAATTCGTTAACCCAAAATACATAAATAGGAATTCATAGTGAGCATATCTCATTCGGAAAGCTGTTTTGGGAACATCTTCACCTCTCAACCTAAGTTGGTGACATCCCGAACTTATGTAAATCTTAGAAAAATAACTAGCACATTGAAGTAGATCAAATAAATCATCAATTCTAGGGAGAGGATACTTGTTCATTATGGCGACCTTATTGAGCTGGCGATAATCAATGCACATTGTAAGGGACCCATCCTTCTTCTTAACAAACAAGATCAGACCACCCAATGGAGAAATACTAGCTTTAATGAAACTCTTGTCTAGTAAATCTTTGAGTTGGAGCTTCAACTCTTTCGATTCAGCCGGAGCCATCCTATATGGAGGAATTAAAATGGAATTCGTATCCTGTATCAAATCAATGCCAAAGTTAATTTCCCGTTCGGGAGGAACTCTTGGAAGGTCATTAGGAAAAACCTCTGGGAATTCTCTCACTGCTGGACTAACTCAATAGAAGGTGTTTCATATTTTAGGTCCTTAACTCCTTTGCTATCATCTTACATGCCTTCAAACAAGAAATGATTTGACCCCTTGGCATAGAATTTCTCCCTCTCCACTCTAGAATAGGTTCATTAGGGAATTTAAATTTCATTACCCTTATTCTACAGTCTATGGAAGCAAAACAATCATGAAACCAATCCATACCCAAGATGATATCAAAATCAAACATGTAAAGTTCTTCCAAATCAGCAAGAGTAACTCTATTGGGAAGCATCACATGACATTTCCTATAGACTATTTTTGCAACTATAGAGTCACATATTGGGGTACAAATTGAAAAGGGTTCAATCAAACATCGGGAAGTACATCAAACTAGCTAGCTATCAAAGGAGTAACAAAAGAAAGAGTAGAACCTGGATCAAGCAATGCATAGACATTAATAGAGAAAGCTTGTAACATACCCGTCACAATGTTGGGAGAGCTTTCTTGTTCACCCCTATCCTTGAGTGCATAGAAATTGTTCCTTTTTGGAACTTCAGAACTAGGACCATTTGGTTGAGCTTGACCATTACCGTGGCTTGGCTTCTAACATTAGGACAATCTTTCACCATATGGACACCCTTGACACAACCATAGAACCTATTAGTCCCAAGAATAAATTCACTTGCACGTTTCTTACCATACTTTACCACAAGATGGTCTCTCTTTTTATAGATCAACACTTGTCCAATAAGGGTTTATTATGGTTCCAAAGACTTAGGGGTACTTTAGTAATTTCCCTAGGCCTATTAGTTAAATAAATTAGCCATTTAATTAATTAATTTAAATGGTAAAAACGAAATCCTTAGGAAAAATTTTAGGTTTGACCAATTGTTATGTTTTCCTATTTCTAGTCAATCTAGGAGGGGCTTTTTGGTAATTAACTTTAATTTAATTTACATAATTACCCTAAGTTTGATGAGTCAAGGTAAGTTCCTAAGACTTAGACTCACGTTTCAACAGTAATAATTTCACAACACAAATCGGCAAACGAACGAAAGGAAAATAGAAAAGTTTCTCTCGACTTCTCTTAGGAGATTTCAAGGTTTTTCTTCAAAGTTTCGTGCAAGGTGATCTTCGTAGATATAATTATACATAAGGTATGGGTTTATCTTATGTAATTATTTCTATAAGAGTACTTTCCTTTGAACGAATTCATGAGATCTCAAAAACTAGGGTTGTTTCCCAAAGTTCTCGTCGAACTTTCCTTTTCCCTAGCATCCTTATTATGATTTATATGATGCTTAGATTAGTCTTGATCATTGGTATGTGGTGATGGTTGATCTTAATGTTTAGGGTTCTTTATTGTTAAATGTCGAATGAACTTTGAACTGAAATCGTATGATGCTAAGGGTTTCTTACGTGAATTTATGAACGATTTATTATTATGTTTTGTACAAAAATGTTCAAGTGTTGATGTCTGACATCTTGATGCATACATACTATTAACGTGACTTTATGAAGATGTTATATTCATCAAGAATTAATATGATGTTGTCCAAGATGTTTAAAATTGTTATGTTTCACGTCATGAAATAAGATTGGCAAAAGTTCTCCATGAAATCACATTTGAATGAATTTGTTATTTTATGCCAATAAAATGGCTAACAATACATTGTCTAAGAATGATGTATGGAATTTGCTATAATTTTGTATTGAAATAACTAAAAGATTGGCTAATGTATAATGTATAAAAATTAAGCATGATGAACTTGAAAATTGTCTTATGTCAACAAAGATGGTTATGTAATCTTTTCCAAAATTATTTAGGCCAATACTAATCATATGCCAATCTTGTGTAGACAATATATTCAATGAATCCATAACAAAGGGCATGCCATTCATTGGGACAACTCCTAACATGCTCTAAAAGATTGAACTATGAACATATGCAACTCATTGAATGAAGTGATCATTGCCCATAAACGATAATATGAATCTACTAGATTAAAGTAAGCAATTTAAGTGAGTAAAAACATAGCTAAAAGTGTCTAAGTTAAGAAAGTGAACAGAATGAGGTGTGAAATGAAGTGAGATAAGCCTCACTTACACCTAAGCTACTATGCAAAAAAAATTACTTACGAATGAAAGCGTTAGAACGAGTGAGACCAGTCATTAACAACAAAGATGTTATGTAAGGACAATTCACATTTTATAAATGGAAAGAAAAGGATGACAAAGTCATCAATAGAGTATGTAAATCTCAATCTAGAAGCAAGCTTCCATAACGTTTGAGTTAGCTCTAGAAAATAAGAAGGTAATAAAAGTAAGAAAAGCACTGATAGACTAGTTATGAACAGGTGCTTTCACGTGTAAGTCTCATGAGACGAGGCAACCACCGAGGTGGATACGATGTATCTTTACATCACTAGTCTTCGAACTATGTCTAGCAAACATAGGAATAAGCTTCTGGTTTCCACCTAACAGAGCTAGGTATGTTCTAATCTCACGTTGGCCAGTGAGATCACCTCTTTTATGTGTGTGGTAGACACTGGATTTCATGTTTATCTCACATGATCTATGTCGGTTAATGCTCTCATATATGTTCATAGTTCACTATAGTCGCGAGGCTCTCCTTTTTGGTGTGGAGTAAACATTTGATATGGATTCTTCTTAGCCTGGAATCAACCCATTTTCGGTTTGGGGAAGACACTGTATTTCAGAGTAGCTCACATTATCTACATTCATTTTAACCGGTGATCAACTCTTTTTGGTGTGGGGAATATACTGGATTTCATGTTAGCTAGCATGATCTTACTTGTATCATGTCTCTAAGAAAGCAAGCAAGAAAGATGATGGAACGTATGTTCAAAGTGAGCAATGAAAGTAAGAGCTTAAGAGTGTCTATTACCAATATCAATACAAATTAAGTAAAAGAAAATGATGGGCAAAGCAAAATAAGATTGGATTATAATGACTTCTTATATGTTACCTATAAAGAGGAGTATAAAGAGAAAATCAAAGCTTCACAAGTTCCCTAACATGAAAATGGTGAAATATGTGACATAGCCAACAGAGACTGGCTCATAAAGTGTTAATGAATACATAATGTAATGAATGACTCATTGTATTGATAGTGAAATCATTCCTTAGTCCTGGCATGACTTAACTTATTCATTGTGGGTATGGGACCACAATGAATCATTGCACTTGTATGTAAAACATAGGACCAAAGGAATAATTGAAACACACAACAACAAGAAGAAAAAGTCTGAAAATAAACTAAGTATACAAAAAGGAGCTCTTAGGTTCAAGAGGATCAAACTCTCAAATCTTCACCCGAGTTGTTCTAAAAATAAGTTTATGATTCTAATGTATTGTAATCATATAGAAAATGAGTTGTGTGCTTTGAATAAATTTAAATACATCATATTCATTCCACAATTCACAACTAAAGATTTATGAAAGGCTAGTGAATTTATTTCCAGAAATGGCATGTCGTATAGCAAGAGCTTTCCTTGATCATGCATAACCTTATGTGTATATGTGTATACAGCAATACTTAGTACAAATGGTTTACTAACCCTATACAATTTACTATATTTATAGGTGCAGGTAAGAGAGAAGATTTAAGATTAATTGCAACGGTTTGGACGTCAATGTTCTCCAGACTATTTGGTAGGTCCTCTTGATTTCGAGGATGCTACAGTTTTGTTCTAGACTAGTAGTAGACATAGATAGTGGATGTTGTCAGTAGTTTATGTTTCATACTTTCATTTTGAAGCTTTGTAATAAGGTCGTGTTTGGCAAACATAATTATGATATATTCATCTTCTGTTTCAAATTGATTCTTTATGATAGATTGTTGTTCTGTACCTTGAGCTTAGAAAAAGATGTAATTATGTAATAACTTTATGAATTCTATGGATACTTCATAAATATATGAAGTTTTAAATTTTCTGCTTAAATTAACCATATGAATGTGATGAATGCAAGAAGAGGCTTGTCTGTGACCTCTGAGAGGTCAACGACACCGGTTGCGATTTGGATTCAAGAATCTGGGTTGTGACAAATCTTGTATCAGAGAATTAGGTTAAATTACCTTTGAACTTAAGCTCAAAACAACCACTTTATGTAGTTTATAACTTATTATTGTGAAGCGCGCAACAATCATGACTTAGAAACTAAGTGATGATAACAAACCTCCCTTCTTCTACTCTTCATTTTGATGTCTATAGCTTTGACATTTTGTGTCATTCTAGGATCTAATTTGCTTATTGTGTGTGCGTGAACACAATAAGAAACACAGGAAGGTTAGTTGGCGATGAAGCTGTTGGGGGAAACCAAGCTCCTCCTCAAGCCCCCGCTACTGGAGTGTGCGGTTAGTCTGGTTGTTTGCATGAAGGTGAGTACATGGTTGGTTCTAATGCCTGCTATGGGTGTTAATGAATAGGAGAAGGCTGAGTTGGCTTCATACCAGCTCAAGGATGTGGCTCAGGTATTGTAAGAGATATAGGTCAGGGTGTCCGAGTGTTCTTAGGCGCCAGACTTATGTTCTGGTCTTTGCAAGAGGAGACAACATTAGATCTTAAAGAGTATATAGAGATTGACCAAGAACGATTCTTGCTAAAGTCAATATGCTGACTTAATAGAAATAACCATGCTTGACCTTGATATAATTTTTGGGTATGGATTGGCTCGATAAGTGTTATGCTACCATAGACTATCGAAACAGGTAGTAAGATTTCAGTTTCCAAATGAGTTAGAATTGAAATGGGGAGGGTGTGGTTTAAATCCAATAAACCAAGTAATTTCCAATCTTAAAGCCAATAAGATGTTATATAAGGGGCTAGAAGTGGATGAGATCCTTCTTACAAATATGTTCCCGTTGAAATTTTAGAGCACCAAGTGAAACGGTTGAGGAAATAGGAGGTTGCCACTGTAAGGGTGTATGGAGGAACCACCTTGTTGAGGGAGCAACGTGGGAGGCCGAGGCCGATACGAGATCCCACTACCCTCGTTTGTTCAGTTCTTAATGTTAGGTGTACTCTTTCTAAATCTTGTTTTTGTGTAAGAAACTCTATGTTTTAGTACACTAGTCAATTTGGTGTTGTAAGTCCCTAATCGTATGTCTTATAATTGCACAACGTGAGTTAAAACGATGTCATGTTTGCATTTCATGGTACAGTTTTTGTATAGCGTAGACATGATTTTTGTGTTTCATGAGTTGTGATGTGCATTAAGTTAAATTGAGAAGGAAATTCCTCAATCTCAAATATGAAGCTACAGATAAGCTTGAATGTTATGCATCATCCAAGTAATTGTGAATTAAATATTCACAAAAGAGAAAAGTTTAAGCATGTTGAATTAACTTATGAAAATCACCCTCTTTGTGTTAAATGATGTGTAGTGTCAATCGGGGATGAATGTTCCTATGGGGGTATGATGTAACATTCTGAAAAATTGCATGTCTATTGAAAAACATTATTTCTTTAAGAATGCTTATTGGGGGGGTAAATATGCATCCCAATGCCCAATATTGAAAAATATTGGGCATTGTATAGAAAATTTGCTAAGGAATGTTTGCCAATTTCTTTATATACCCAAATAAGCATAACATGATCCAAACTTAGAATTGTACCTGCAATGAAGACCCTAGGCTAAAAATATGAATTTCATAATTTATTGATTCTCAACCCAATTTATTAAGTACTAGGCATCCAACTGTCAAGCCTAGCACCATAGCACATAACCATTCAAAATGATCATGTAAATTAAGCAGTGCCCAAGGACATGGTGAGGGTCCTTGGGACAATAATAAACATTACAAATGAAACATTTAGAATAGTTAATTATTAAATTATAACCAACACATTTTCAAGCTCACGTGCAAGACATGTGGAGAAACGGCCAAAGGAGGGGACCACCCTAACCGAATTCGATTAGAGTAGTTAGGGGGCTGGCGTGTGCAAGGGTCCCTCCATCTGGGGCCTAAGTTCCTAACCAAATCCAGACTATAACCAAATTCCCTTACTATATAACTAACCTAGGAAAAACCGAAATAACCTAATTAGTGCACCCGACAACCTAAGACTTAACTGTGTGACACTAACATAGTAACTAGTTAAAGAGACAACCTAGTACCTAACCTAGGATGGTCCAAAAGGTTGGTTAGGGTCCTAAACACATAATCATACTTTATTAATTACCCTATTTTACTTAAATAATTAATATAAAAACTTAATTTTTTATTTTAAATGGACAAAACCGAAATAACAAAGCAATTTCCATATTTCGGTTAAGGCAAGCAAAAGACAACCTATTACCTAACCTAGGATTGTCCAAGGGTTGGTTATGGTCCTAACAACTTAGGGATACTTTACTAATTATCCTAGTTTACTTAATTAATTAATTTATCATCTTAATTTATTAATTTAAAAGGACAAAAGCGAAATCACAAAGTGATTTCCAGATTTCGGTTAAGACAAGAGAAGGACAACCTAATACCTAACCTGGGATGGTTCAAAGGGTTAATTATGGTCATAACGACCTGGGGGTACTTTATTAATTACCCAAGTCCACATAATTAATTAAATTATCAACTTAATTAATTAAATTAAAGGGGTAAAGCCGAAATCCTTACATTATCCTAGTATAACCCAAGAAACATCCTAGTACTTAACCTAGGATGGTCCAAAAAGGGTTGATTTTGGTTCCAATGACTTAGGGGTACTTTTGTAACTTCCCTCGTTCCCATACTTAATTAAATTTTCCATTTAATTAATTAATTTAAATGGTAAAAATGAAATCCTAAGGAAAAATTGCAGATTTGACCAAGTGTTATGTTTTCCTATTTCTATTCAATTTAGGAGGTTTTCTTTAGTATTGAACTAATTAGTTTATTTAATTAACTTAATTACACTAAGTTGAATGAGTTAATGTAAGTTCCTAAGACTTAGACTCGCGTTAAAACACTAATAATTTTCCCAACGAAAATCAGCAAACGAACGAAAGGAAAATAGAAAAGTTTCCCTCGACATCTCTTAAGCGATTTCAAGGTTTTTCTTCAAGGTTTCTTATAATGTGATCTTTGTAGATTTAATTCTACATAATATAAGAGTTTATATCATGGAATTCTTTTTCCAAGAGTACTTTCCTTCTAACGAATTCATGAGATCTCAAAAACTAGGGTTGTTTCCAATGTTCTCGTCGAACTTTCCTTTTCCCTAATATCCTTGTTACGATTTATATGTTGTTTAGATTAGTCTTGATCATGTTTTTTGTATGTGTTGATCGCTTATCTTAATGTGTAGGGTTCTTGATTGTTAAATATCGAATGAACTATGAATTGAACTCATATGATTTAAGGATTTCTTACGTGAATTAAAGAACGATGTATTGTTAAGTTATGTCTCAAAATGTTTAAGAGTTGATGTGTGACGTCTTGATGCATAACTACTGTTAACGGGACTTTATGAAGATGTTATACTTATCAAATATTAATATGATGCTGTCAAAGATGTGTAAAACGTTATGTTAAAAGTCATGAACTAATATTGGCTTAAAAGATCTCCATGAAATAACATTTGAATTAATTGCCTATTTTATTCCAATAAAATGGCTAACAATGCATTTTCTATGAATGATGAATGGAATTGGCTATAATGTTGTATTGAAATTACTAAAAGATTGGCTAATGTATAATGTATAAAACCTTAAGCATTATGAACATGAAAATTTGCTTATGCCAACAAAGATGGTTATGTAATCTTTTCCAAAATTGTTTAGGACAATACTAATCATATGCCAATCCTGTGTAGTAAAAATAATGAAATGACAACTGAGCACTTTTAGACTAATTAAGTGAATCTATAACAAAGGGCATGTTATTCATTGGGACAACTCCCAACATGCTTTAAAATATTGAAATATGAACATATGCAACTCATTTAATGAATTGCTCATCGTCCATAAACGATGATATAAAGCTACTAAACAAAAGTAAGCAAGTAACGTGAATTATAATATAACTAAAGATGTCTAAGTTAAGAAACTGACCACAATGAGGTTTTAAATGAAGTGAGATAAGCCTTACTGAAAACTAAGCTACTATATAAAAACTTACTAACTAATGAAGGTCTTAGAACATGGAGACTAGTCTCATTAACACAAAAGATGTTGTGTAAGGATAATTCACATTTCATCAGTGTAAAGAAATGAATGACAAGTCATCAATAGAGTAAGTAAATCTCATGATAAAAGCAAGCATCCGTAATTATTGAGTCAACTCTAAAAGATAAAAAGATAATGAAAGTGAGCAAAGCACCGATAGACTAGTTATGAGCATGTGCTTGCACGTGTAAGTTTCATCAGATGAGGCTACCACCGAGGTGGATAAGTAGTCTCTTTACGTCCCTAGTCTTCAAACTATGTCTAGTAAACATAGGAACTAGCTCGTCGTTTCCACCTATGTGAGATAGGTATGTTCCCATCTCACCTTGGTCAGTGAGATCACCTCTTTTCGATATGGGGTAGACACTAGATTTCAAGTTTAGCTCACATGATCTATGTTTGTTAATGCTCAAAAATATGTTCTATATTCACTATTGCCGTGAGTCACTCCTTTTCGATATGGAGTGAAAATTTGAGATGGATTAGCTTTAGCTGGGAATCACCCATTTTCAGTGTGAGTTAGACAGTGGATTTCATAAGTAGCTCACACGATCTAAATTCATTTTAACAGGTGAATCACCTTTTTTTGGTGTGTGTAAGACACAAGATTTCATGTTAGTTCGCATGATCTTCCTTCTAATATGTGTTTAAGAAAGCAAGAAAGAAAGATGATGGAACGTATGTTCAAAGTGAGCTAAGAAAGTAAGAGCTTAAGGTTGTCAATTGCCAATATCAATACCAATGAAGTTTCAGCAAATAATTGAAAAAGCAAAATAAGATTGGTTTATAAATGAATTTTTATATGATGAAAATAAAGGGTAGTAGAAACATAATAGAAAATCAAAGATTCATAAGTTTCCTAACACAAAAATGATGAAATAAGTGGCATAGCCAATAGAGACTAGCTTACAAAGTGTGAATGAATACATAATGTAACGAATGACTCATTGTAAGGATAGTGAAATCATTCCTTATGCCTTGGATTACATAGTTGATTCATTATGGATATGTGAGTACTATGAATTATTGCACTTGTAAGTAAAACATAGGACCAAAGGAATTATTGAACTACACAACAACAACAAGAAAAACACTGAAAAATAAACTAAGTATACAAAGAGGAGCTCTCGTGTTCTAGAGGGAAAATCTCAAATCTTTGCCCGAGAAGTTCTAAAATTATGTTTATTATACTAATGTCTTGTATCATATAGAAAATGAGTTATGTGATTTGAATGCATTAAAATACATCATAGTCATTCCACAATTCACAACTAATGATTTAGGAAAGTCTTGTGATTATACTTTCCAGAAATGGCATGTTTTTTAGGAAGAGTTTTCCTTGATCATGCATAGTTTTATGTGTATGTGTGCATGCACCCATACTTAGTACAAATGGTGTACTAACCCTACACAATTTACTACTTTTATAGGTGCAAGTAAGAGAACAGATTGAAGATTCATTCCAAAGGTTTGGACATCAGCGTTCTCCAGATCATTTGGTAGGTCCTCTTGATTTAAAGGATGCTACAGTTTTTGTCTAGCCTAGAAGTAGACATAGCTAGTGGATCTTGTCCCTAGCTTTTATTTCATACTTTCAATTTGAAGCTTTTTAATAAGGTCATGTTTGAAACTGAATTATGATATATTCATCTTCTGTTTCGAATTGATTATGTATGATAGATGGTTGTTCTTTACTTTGAGCTTAGTATATGATGTAACTTTGTAATAACTATATGAAGTCTATGTATACTTCATAAATTTAAAAAATTTTACTTTTACGCTAAAATTAACCATATTAATGTGATGAACGCATAAAGAGGCTTTTCTGCAACCTCTGAGAGGTCAACGATGCCGGTTACGATTCGGATTCTAGAATATGGGTCGTGAAACTTACTACTACCATGGTTGTTCTCTCGAGGAACAACCTAACTTTATACATGATGGCTTGAGCCTGGGTGGTGAGGATCGGTCCATTTTAAATAGGGCTGACCTCACCTCACCATCCTTCATGGCCGCAGGATTCACCGGAACTTGATCATTTGTAGTAGCTTGCACTTGAGGAGCATTTCGATTGCCTTGGAGAGTAGCTCCCGCATTCGACATATTTTCTCCTACTCTTCTTGCATATGTACTTCTTGTGTTCATCACCTATAACCACAAGAAAGGTATTAGATGCTAAAAGATACATAGTGTCAAATTTCTAAAGGCACGACATAGGAGTATCAAGAAAAGAGAAGCTTCCTAGTCATCAAATAGCCTCTCATCCACAATTGTGGCGCGCTTCACAACCATGAACCGGACACTAGGTAATGTGTTTTAGTGAGACATTGATCGTAAGGATATTTAACCTCATGCTTTTATACCAAGCTTGTCACACCTGGAGAGCATACCTCGGATGCGACCGACGTCGTCGTCCTTGAGAGAAAACTATGAAAATCCTTAGCATTCGTCATAACATGTGATCATTAAAAATTTGCGGAAAAATTAGAACTTTTAAATACTACATGAAGTATACTTAGAGTTCATACTTATCATTCATAAACCATATGATATTCCATTAAATTGTCTCACATATATAAACCATATAAAGAGTGCAAATCTGGACATAGACAATACTAGTCAATATGCCATATAGGCCTTAATACAAAAGAATACAAAGAAACATAATGGAAATACGATATTTCTAATATCTACTAAAGTCTTCATAAGCTGGAAAATAAATGATAGCGTCCCAAATATGAGGACCTACCATGACTTGGAGAAAGATTTCCAAGCTTCTTCAAATTGACCTACTTAAACTTCAATGTTCAAAACTTACAATTGTAGTAATATAAAGTATTGGGGTTAGTACGCCACATGTACTAAGTATGAGTATATGAACATAACACATAAGGACATGCGTGAAAAAGGATTGTTTTTATTTCATTAGAAAACATGCTTAGTCATGTGAACTTCTTCAATGCACATACCATCGAACATATATAAGTCAAGGATTACATCAACATAAAGGATGATCATTAGTAAACATATATTATCATAGAGTCATGTTAACTTTTCATTTTCAATAGATCATATAACTTAACATATAAAGACACTTACCAATGATCCCATACCCAACCTACATGTGCAATGGTCATGCGAAACCCCATAACCCCACATAACCAAGTAGATAAGATAGGAGACCATAAGTAAAACTTTACTTCATATAATTTTGAACATAATTAGTCACCACTTCATATAGTAATATAACCCAATAACCTATTAATAATAATGACCAAAATCATATAAGAGTACCATTATGTATCATAAACATATACATTTCATGTTTTCATATTTCATAAGAACAATCTCCTAGGACATCCATTAGAATTAACTTGTGTGATGTCTAGGTAGAGTCCCATACCCCTACCTATACTAAGTAGACTTCTCAAGCCACCCTAGTAAACATTCATTTACTTGTCTTTCATTTTACATGAGGAAAAATTCACCTTAACCGACATAGGACATGTGAGCGAAACATGGAATCCGGTGTCATGAAACCCCACACCAAACAAATGTGGTCTACCGGCCAATGTAGAACCAAACATTACATAGATTTTTAGGTGGATCCACTAGCTAGTATCCTATGGTATAGATCAAGAACTAGGAGATGTATTAGAGACCCATAGTTCAACATTTCATGGCAGACTCAATCACATCAAAGTCATTGTGAACCTACCTTCCCGCTAGGGAAGGGACACCGCTCAAATCTAGTTAATAGGTGCTTAGCTTAAGTCTCTTCCATGAAATAACCTTGAAGTTGTCTTTTATCTTTAACTTATCATGGGTCATAAGAGATTAACTCCTTGTATAACTAGGATCATGAGCTCTTTGTCATTAGATGAGAATTTCCTATCATCATAACCCTTTATGTGTGAGATAAACATAGGATAGTCATCTTACGTCAACCATACAAGAGAATATCGTAACTTGCATTTATCGTGTTCCTCTTATGATCTCACAAATAACATGTTTATCACCCACAATATCCATATAGAAACATCATACATAATTTTGCAACATATTATCATGATTAATAGGCTAGCATAAACATGTAAAAGAAATCAAACCTTTAGAAGACTTAACTCTTGCTTCCTAGGACCTTATTCAAGAACATAGTTCAACATACAACATTCATAACCATAACATAGTAAAATATTCAATATCATAATCAAGAACAACTCTTCAAAACATGTACAAGTTCAATGCATAATGTAATGTAAAGGATAAGTGTCATTTAAGAATTCATTCTAGTCTTATCCAATCCCTACGTTTTCGTATTATCGAGTAGTAGAAATAGCCCATTTGAAACAATCAATTAAATAAAGATCATGAAGCCCACGACATTAAAACATTATTAAGTAAATACTTAACAATTCGTGTGAAATAGACAATCACTTTTCTTTGAACATCATAAACCTAGGTTAGGATGAAAACCCTGTTTGTAGACTAAAAACCCTAGTGTTTGAAGTTCTTGAAAACTTATCTTGAAAGGACCTCATGGGTAAAGGAATCGCAAGAGTGAAGATATCATACCATATAAAAGAACAATCCACAAAAATTGGATGAAAAGCTTGAGGTCTTCGTCTTCTTCCTTATGCTCTTCTTATTCTTCAATGGAGATTGAAGAATAGAATGTTCTTGTAAGAATGAGAGAAATTTTGTTTGAATTGCTTTGGGGCGTGTAAAAGTGGTCTAAAACATACCTAATATCAATATATAATTTACCCATGAAATACCCAAAAGACCCTCCACTTAAATGGGTCCTTTTATAAGTTAAAATAACAAAAATACGACTCTAACGATTTTGAGAAGTTGTTGCGCGTCGCGGTGCTAAATCCCGTCATTTTTATTGAATTTTTGAGTTGAGGTAATGAGGTGCATGTCAGACTCGCGGCGCGAGGATGTCTCTAAAATACTTAGGCTGAACACCTCGTGTTCCTTGCGCGTCGTGCACCGTAGCCCTATATCTGCTTGCTCGCAGGCTGCCTGCCCACGCATGTTTGGAACCTTTGTACAATATACTACCTAACCAAGGTCACTTTACAAGTGTTGTGGTTCGTTTTACACCTCAAAACATTCACAAAACATCGGGACGTGAACTAGTTCAAATTAGCTAGTTTCCGGATGTCAAGGTCTTTCTTAATCATTTTGTCTCTAACCTTTTCCTAATGATTTAGTGTATGTCTTTCTTAGTTATTTTGTCTCTAACCTTTTTCAAATGAGTTAGTTACATTAATATAGGTCTGGAAACATCATTGTAAACAATATTTGATGGATTAAGCTCTAGTCTAAGTCATGGCATTTCCAGAGTGTTACACCCTTGGACAGCACACACGGTCGAACAACGTCGGGTGTGGCATGCCATCATAGAACTTGGGAAATTCACACGGTCGGACGATGTGGGGCGTGACATGTCATTATAACCTTGGACAACAAACATGGTCGAACGACGTCGGGCGTGGCATGTCATCATCGCCCTTGGACTGCACACATGGACAGACGATGTTGGGCGTGACATTCCATCATCGACCTTCGAAAGCACACCAGTCAGATGATGTAGGGCGTGGCATGCCATCATGACCCTTGGACATCACACACGGTTGTACTATATTGGCCGGGCATGCCATCATCTCCCGTGGACTGCACACACGGTTAGAAGACATCGGGCGTGGAATGCAATCATCTCCATTGGACTGCACTCACGGTCGGACGAAGTCGGGATTGTCAATGTCATCATCACCCTTAGATAACACACACGGTCAAATGACGTTGGGCGTCACATGCCACCATGGCCCTTGGACATCTCACATGGTCGGACAACGTCGGGCGTAGCAGGCCATCATAAGCCTTAGACAGTACACACGACCGGATAACATCGGGCTTGGCATGTCATCATGGCCCTTTCACAAGGCACACGGTCGGACGACGTCGGGCGTGACATGCCATCATGGGCCTTGGACAACACACATAGTCAGATGAAGTCGGACGTGGAATGCCATCATAGCCGTTGTACAACATAGACAGTCGAACGACATAGGGTGTGACATGCCAATATAGCGCTTGGACAGCACACATGGTCGGACGTGACATGCCATCATCGCCCATGGACTGCACACACGGTCGAACGACATCGGGCGTGGCATGCCACCATCTCTCTTGGACTGCACACATGGACAGACGACATCGGGCGTGGCATGCCATCATCGCCCTTGGACTGCATGCATGGTCGGATGAAGTTGGGCAGGGCATGCCATTATCTCCCTTGGAAAGAATAAACGGTAGGATGACGTACGGCGTGGTATGCCATCATGACCCTTGGACAGCACACACAGTCGTACGATGTCGGGCGTGGCATGCCATCATCGCCCTTAGACTACACACACAGTCTGACGAAATCGGGAATTGCATGGCATCATCAACCTTGGATAGCACACAAAGTTGAAAGATGTTGGGCGTGGTATGTCGTCATCGCCCTTGGAAAGCACACACGGTCGGACGAAGTCGGGCGTGGCATGCCTGTGTAGCCCTTGGACAGCACACGCGGTCGGACTTGATGAGACTTTTCAATTCTTAGTACTACTTTCACACCCTATGTTCTGATACCAAGCCTGTCAAATCCGAAACCACACAATAGAAGTTAGGGAAAATCTCGGATAGCGGCGTACGTGACCTGTCGGAGGTCTTGTACAACCCCTTACATATTGTTCATCCCATATGCATAGTGAAAAGTAATACGAAATTATAACTTTTCAGAAAACATTTCATAGTCTTTAAAAACTCTTTCATATAAAATAATAGGAATTACAAACACTAAGTCTCATCAATCTTAGACACGATATTACTTGGGACACGTACCATACAATACGAATATAGAAATACTTAGTCTATTACAATACTTCAAGTTGAACATAAAAGACATCTATACCATCGAGTCAAATGAGGACATACTTCAACTTCTCTTGAACAATGCTACAGTGAAAGTCTTGCTTCCCAAATGCTCCTCAACTACCAATAACTATAAAGATAGATAAAAGCATGGTTAGTAAAACCACATGTACTAAGTATGGCACAATGCATAAAAATCATGAAAACGAACATTAATTTGAAATATGCATCTTTTAATTTAAATCTCATAATATAATCATAAGAACAACATTTAACACCATAGAAGCACATAAGAAATCCATTAGAACCATTATCACATTTTTAAGAGACACATCATTGTACAATGAATTCCTTCACCGTTACAATGAAGTTGTCTACTTCTTCTCTAGACACTTCATAGTAGATAATCATCCCACTAAAAGCTATCCTAAGACTCACTTAAGTCACACAAAGAGAGATTGCACATACAACTTCTCTAGGCATGCCTAAATGTTCCTCAAGACTACATATGATAAGAAACATATACACTTACAAGACATCAAACATATAAACATGAGATTCTTCTACCTAAGGTAATTCTATGTCTCACTTGAGTGAGTTGTGAAGCGACCGCCCATACAATCCCTTACACACAAACATAAGAGATCCTATAGACTGCCTAGGATAGAATCATTCTCTCTTAATACATCAACACATATATAATATGACATTCTCTTTCAAAAGGCTATCAAAAGACTTACTTAAGTAAATCAAGAAAATAACGTCCACTATTTACCAATTCAATATTACAAAAGGAATCCTTATGACTACAAAAGTTAAGGTCATGTCTAAATCAATCATCATCCCTAACTAGAGTCATCATGAAGGCTTATCTAGGTATGATAAGAATTTACCATTCCTATGCCCCTTTCACACCTTAACTAGACAATCCTTATGTACTCTAGATAAGTACTTATTCATTTAACAAACATTTTTAACTTAAGTCATTACATCATTAGTTCATTTAAGACTCATACATCACATACGGACATTCAAGTCATGATCTTGTACAAGACCTAGAGACTCTCACTAACACCTTCAAGCCTATTGTGCAATGTCTAGATAGCATCCCATACCACCACCTAAATTTTATAGAATTCTCTAATGCTAATAGTTATCCCATGTAATGAGAATAGGAAATAAACGACATAGACCATGAGAGCAAGACATGGAATCAGGAGTTCTAACCTACTCGGATGAGGGTGTTCTACTTGCCAATGGTAGAACTTAGACACATCCCATGTAGGCACATGGTTAAGGAATATGAAGGGCATGCTTTGTATTTTAGTCTCATCCTTTGACTAAAACTACTTCCCTTACCATAATCACTCGGTGCTAGTCTTCTTTCTGATAGAGTATTACATTTAAAGTTCATATAAAGGGGTTCCATATCTAGTTCATAACTTAATCACATTTACTCTACCAAAGAGCTCTAGGGTTAACTTACAATGGCGATAAGAAGCTCATGATGACTTTTCCTAAGGTTTTATACGATGCCGTTCACACCAATCAACCTTAAGTTCATCATTCATTTATTTTTAAGGACACCATTACGACATTAGACATCAAAATTCATAACCATATTACTAGGTTCAAAGTTTTCACATAAAAGACTCTCTTAACATCATTTAAGGTCTCATGTCATTTATACATACAAGAATAAGAGGCTTTAGCATCCTAAGTCAAGAGATCACATATTCACATTCATACATGCATCAATTAAGGGACACAAGTTAACCTTATCACATATTACATGTCATTCTTGGAAAACATAGATATAACCATATCCTTTTTAAGTCTTCCTATACACTATCAAACTATCATCTATATGACCATCATAAACTTCATACTGTCAAGTAGGAATAACAAAGAATCAACCCTAAGACTCTAAACACAAAACCATAGTCATATTCTAACATGATCACCTAAATAACATCAATAGAAGACACATATACTTTTCACATTACATCATATTTAAGTAGATATTGTCATACGTCACATATTCAAATACAAAAATAACCACATTACCTCAAGTAGTTGCCGACAAGGCCATGATCATCATAATACATAATGTAATGCCCACAAGGCCACATCAATTGCAAGTAAAGCACATAACACCACCACCAGAAGTATACGATACCAATAAAAACATAATTGAAGTCTAATTAACATAAAAATAAGTGAAATAGGTCAGCATACCACCACTCCATACTCAACACCTCATTCCAATGCTAAATAAAATAATTCAAGACATTGCCCTTACCAATGTCCATGAACATCAATTAGATGTAAAAGCTATAATAATAAATGAAAATAGGTTAATTAAACATATATTTATCAATATAATACAACCTATACAAAAATTGAGTACAATTCTTACATCATTAGATAACCCATAGAAAACTATACTAGTATTCATAAACATTAAGCCAATATTCAGTAACCCATAAAATTGCCAAAAACTAGGGTTCATCAATTACATGGGTTCATAGGTTAGTAGAGTTAAAATAATCAATTTAATAACAATTCAATCAATCTTCAGTGCTTAAAAACCATTAATGCAAGAACCCATGATAGTTCATGAAATTGATCAAGTTCATCTTTGAAAACTTTAAAAAACATCTTTGAAAGTTGGGACCCTTGATTAATAGAGTTTCAAGCATAAAAAAACCATGCCTCAATGAATCTAATCCTTCAATTTGATGAAAAATATACACTCAATTCTCCAATCAAAGATATTCCTTGAGTTTTGGCTTCAATGAAGTCTTAAGGAATATCTATGGGATTTTGGTGTTTTGATTTGTAAGAATGAAGTCTTCTAAGTGTTAAAGACTTATATTCACGTTTAAAATACGCGAAATAGTCTTAAGGAACCGCCAATACTCTTATCTGGACGTGGGGTGAATTTACCAATTTTCCCCTTGAACTTACAGTGAACTCCGTAGGGAGGCAGTCCACCAAACGATGTCAAACGATGGCCTGTCCCTTGACAAACGAACCGTCCTGTTGGTCCGTGGTTGGGGACTGAGACAAGTATTTGGCTTCATATCCCACACATATCAGTTCCAATCGATGAGGCACCACCCACGGGGTGTCCACTGACCCACTGGGCGTCGATTGCCTTCCTGGTATGGGCTGTCTTGGGCAGCGTTGGGCACCTACTCTGGGTCCTTCATGAAAGACCCTTAAATTGTCCTTGGGGATTTTTTTTCCCGCATGTGTCCTACCCAAATATGCTTGTTACGATTTTAGTACATCTCACATGAATTTCATCATAAACGAACACGTAAAACTCGACGAAACATTCTTAGACACACAGAGTCGTTTCAAGGCAAAACTTTCGAGCGTCATGAACGTTCTTGTACGTTTGATCTCCAAACTTCACGAAACTTTACACACTACCTATATATACTATAATAACTTAATTAAGGACCTCATAAACTCATTAATCAAACATAAACACATAAAACCACTTATGAGGCATTTATGTGACTTAGTCGTCGAACGTCTTAGTCGTCCCTTGACACTTAACTTCCAATGCACGTAAACTCTTAGACACTCAATAAATACGATATTATAAACCTATTATGACCTTTTAACATCATTACCAACATGTTAGGATCTAATTCACCTAGTCATTTTCGAGGTCTTACATTCTCCCCCCTCCCTTGGACAACATTTGTCATTGAATGATACTTGCCACTCTCCGTACACTCCTAAGAATTGAGATTCAACTAGAAAATCATAACCATACCATATAACACAAAAGAAAGAAGAAAACATCAATTTCACATGGTCAAGAAATTCACAATACAACAAGAAACTAGAAGACAATTTGATAACTCATTATGCTAAAAAACTCAGATTCTTCATTCCAAATAGAAAAAACTAATTTAATATTCAATATCATACTCTTATAAATCAGTTCTGACCAAATTACAACAATTTTATACCAAAGAATTAATTAGTCATATTTTGCAAAATGACACAGTGAGCAGGCAAAGCAATACAGTGAATTTAGCAAATATTTAAAAATTGCAGATCTTAAGTAATTCATGATAGAAACATGCTAATATGCAAGTAAACACCATAAAGATATCTTACAACATAATTATGGTTTCATAAAATACACAATGAAAGAAGTTAATGAAATTCAATTTCAACAAAACACCTAAACCCCATGCACATGGAACAACATCTACGACGTTTTATCCCATCTCTTAACCATACACTTCCACTTACAAGGAAATCATATCACTTAAAAAATACAAGAACTTACAAACATAATCATCACTCTCATCCGACTTTTCTCCTCTAGTCCGGAGTGCATAGGACTGAGTCTTTGCCTTTGGAGAATCATCCATTGGAACATGGGGAGCAACTTTCTTACCCTCTCTTCCTCACCAAGGAATGGTAGGACAATCTCTTACTTTGTGTCCTTCTTTACCACAACAAAAGCAACTCCCGGTACCCTTTAGGGTAACACTCCAGAAATGCCATTACTTAGACTAGATTTTTATCCATCAAATAGTGTTTAAATTTATGTTTCCAGACCTATATTAATGTAAGAAACTCATTTGGATAAGGTTAGAGCCAAAACAACTAACAAAGACCTTGACGTCCGGAAACTAGTTAATTTGAACTTGTTGACGTCCCTATGTTTTGTGAATGTTTTAAGGTGTCAAATGAAGTCCAAAACATTCAAAGAGACCTCGGAAAGGTATTATGTAGTACAAAGGTTCTAAAAGTCTGGTAACGACACCCCAAGGACCACATGAAGGGTCCTTGGGGAGGACCCCAACATGCGTGGGCAGTCTGCCTGGCAGCCCGCGAGCAGGCAAGATGTGCAGGTGTGGTGCGCGACGCGAGCTGAACATGAGGTGTTCTTCCTAAGATTTTAGAGGCAACCTCATGACGCAAGGCTGACACGCGCCTCACTACCTCAACCCAAAATTCAATAAAACTGATGGGATTTGGCCCCGCGACGCGCAATTTCTTCCCAGAATCGTTAACGTCATATTTTTAGTAATTTGACTAATTAAAATGACTCATTTAAGTGGAGGTTATATTGGATAATTCCTAGGTCAACTATATATTGATGTTAGGTCAGATTTAGACAAGTTTTTCACGTCCCAAACTAGATCAAACGAAATTTCTCTCATTCTCTTAAGAACAATCTCTTCTTCAAACTCCATTGAAGAACAAGAAGAGCTTAAGGATGAAGACGAAGAACTCAATATTCTCATCCAATTTTAGTGGATTTTTCATCTCTATGGTGTGGGTTTTTTACTTTTGGGATTCCTTTCCCCAAGAGGTCCTTTCAAGATAAGTTTTCAAGAACTTCAATTCTAGGGTTTTTACTCTACAAAACAAATTTTCTTCCTAACCCTATATTGATGATTTTTAATGAAAAGTAAGTGTTTCTCTATAGTCTATTCCACACGATTTTTGATGAGTATGTTGTTATTATGTTAAAATTTCATGTGAAGTACGTTCTTATTTACATTATGGTTTCGTATGATGGTTTCTTCTACCTCATCATATGAAAACGTAGGGATTAGAACTAAGAATAGAATGAACTCTTAAATGAACCTTATCCTTTACCCTACATTATGCATTGATCTTATATATGATTTGAAGAGTAGTTCTTGATTATGATATTGAGTTTTTCACTATGTTATTGATATGAATGTTGTAAGTTGAACATAAGTTCTTGAATGAGGTTCTTGGAAGCAAGAGGAAAGTCTTCTAAAGTTGTGATTACTCTACAATGTTTATGTTAGCCTATAAATCATGATGACATGTTACGAAAGTATATATGATGTTGTTATGTGTAAATGTTGGGCTATGAACATGATCAATGTGAGATCATGATATGAATACGAAAATGGAAGCTATGATATTCTCTTGTATGTTTTACACAAGATGACTATGTTATGTAAATCTCACATACGAAGGGTTATGATGAAAGAAAAATCTCATCTAATCACAAAGATCTCATGATCATGCTTATAAAGTAGTTAATCTCCTAGGAACTATGATAAATTTAAGATAAATACAACTTAAAAGTTATTTCCAGAAAAGGCACTTAAGCTAACGCCGATGAAGTATGAGAGGTGTCCCTTCCCTAGTTGGAAGGTAGGTTCTCAATGACTCTCATGAGATTGACGCTACCATGTAGTGTGCAACTATAGTTCTCTAATACATCTCCAAGGTCTTGAACTATGTTGCTAGCAGAGGATACTAGCTGGTGCATCCACCTAGAAAGCTATGTAATATTAGGTTCTACTTCGGCCGGTAAACAACCTTTTTTCGTTGAGGGGTTTTATGACATCGGATTTCGTGTTTAACTCACATGGTCTATGTCGGATAAGGCGTATGTTCCTTCATGTAAAATGAAAGACAAGTAAATGAACGTTGACTAGGATGACTTCTACTTAGTAAAGGTAGGGGTATGGGACTCTACCTAGACATTGCACAAGTTGACTCTAAGGGAAGTCCTAGGAGATTGTTCTTATGTAAGATGATAACATAAAATGTATATGTTTATGATACATGATGTTACACTTATAAGATGTTGGTCATTATAGTGAATATGTTATTGGGTTATATTGCTATATGAAGTGATGACTAATTATTTTACAACTTAGATGAAGCAAAGCTTTACCTATGGTCTCCTATCGTATCTACCCGGTTGTGTGGGGTTATGGGGCTACACATGACCATTGCACTTGCAGGTTGGGATGCGATCATTGGTAAGTGTTTTTTATGTTATGTTGTATGATTTATTGAATATGAAAAGTTAACATGACTATGGTAATATATCTTTAATTATGATCATTCTTTATGTTGATGGAATTGTTGACTTGTATATGTTCAATGGTATGTGCATTAAAGAAGTTCACATGACTTAGCATGTTTCTAATGAAATGATATATGTCCTTTTTCATGCATGTCCTTAAGTTTTATGTGCATATACCCATACTTAGTACATGTGGCGCACTAACACCATTACTTTATATTACTACACTGTAGGTTCCGGCCATTGAAGTTTAAGGAGGTCAATTTGAACAAGCTTGGGACTCTTTCTCCATGTCTTGGTAGATCCTAATGTTAGGGACACTATCATTTCTTTTCAAGCTTATGAATACTTTAGTATATATTAGGAATATCCTATTTCAAATCACCCATTGAACTTACAGTGAACTGCAGAGGGAGGCAGTCCACCAATGGTATCAAAACGACGGCCCACCCCTTCACCAATGGATCGTCCTGTTGGTCCGTGCTTGGGGACTAAGGCAATTCTTTTGCAACCCTTCCCCCACTCCTAAGTGAAAATCGATGAGGCACACTACCCACGGGGCGTCGACTGAGCCATTGGGCATCAATTGCGTCCATGGTCTGGGCTGTCTTGGGTATTCTTGGAACCAACATTGGGTTCTTCCTCAAGGACCCTTTGATAGTCCTTGGGGATGTTTTCCCAGATGTTTCGTACCCAAACATGCTATTTTACTATTTTAGGACCTCTCGCATGAATTTCATCCAAAGTGAACACATAAAACTCGATGAAATAAGCTTAGATACACAAGGTCGTTTCTTTGCAAACCTTTTGAACGTCATGGATGTTCTTGGATGTTTGACCCCAAACTTCACGAAACATGATACACTGCCTATATATACTATATTAACTCATTTAAGGACCTTATAACGTCATGAATCACACATAAAACTACATATGAGGCACATATGTGACTTAGTCATCGAACGTCTTAGTCGTCCCTCGACGTTTCACTTCCAATGAACCTATACTCTTAGGCACTGCCTCAATACCACATTATAAACCTATTTAGGACCTTAGAACATCACGAACAACATGTTAGGCTCTAGTTCACCTATGTCATTTTTGAGGTCTTACAACCATCATCGCCCTTGGACTGCATACACGATCGGACAACGTCGGGCATGGCATACTATTATGGCCCTTGCACAACACACACGATCGGACGACATCGGGCGTTGCATGACACATGGAACTTAAATAGCACACATGTTCGGACGATGCCATACGTGGCACGCCATCATAGCCTTTTGACAACACACATGGTCAGACATCGCGCAGAATGCCATCATGGCCCTTAGACAACATACTCGTTCGGGCGACGTCTGGCGTGGCATGCCCGCGTAGCCGTTGGACAGCTCACACGGCCGGATGATGTCGGCTGTGGCATGCCATCATAGACCTGGGATAGAACGGTCGGACAACGTCGGGCATGGCCTTTCATGATATCCATTGGACAGCACACACGGTCGGACGAAGCCAGGTGTGGCATGCCATCATCTCCGTTGGATAGAAAACACAATCAATGGACGTCGGGCGTTACATGGCACCATCTCCCTTGCACAATGAACATTGTAGGACAATGTCAAGAGTGGCATGCCATCATGGCCCTTGGACAACAGATACGGTCTGATGACGTCGGGCATGCCATGCCATCATTGCCCTTGGAATGCACACACGGTCATACGATGTTGGGCGTGACATGCCATTATCTCCCTTGGACTACACCCACAGACGAACCACGTAGGGCATGGCGTTCTATCATCTTCCATGGACAACACGCACGATCGGACGACATTGGGCGTGGCATGCCATTAGGGCCCTTGGACATCACACAAGTTCGAACGAAGTTAGGCGTAGTATGCCATCAACACCCTTAGACAACACACATGTTCGACGACATCGCCCGTGGCATGCCATCACAACCCTTGTATAGCACACACGATCAAATGACATCGGGTGGTGCATGCCATCATGGCCCTTGATCAGCACACATGGTCGAACGACGTTAGGCGTGGCATGTCATCATGGTCCTTGGAAAGAACACATTGTCAAACGACGTCGGGCATGGCATGCCCTTAGACTGCAGACACAGACGGATGATGTCGCGCGTGGCATGCCATCAAAATCGTTTGAAATCACGCACTATCAGACGATGTCAGGCGTCGCATGCCACCATGGCCCTTGGAAAGCACACACGGTCGGACAACGTCGGGTGTGTCATGCCATCAGAGCACTTGGACAACAAACACGATCGAACGACGTTGAGTGTTGCATTCCATCACGGCCCTTGGACCGCACACACGGTCGGACGACGTCGGGCGTTGCATTCCATCATGGCCCTTTGGTAGCATACACGGAAAGACGACGTCGGGCGTGGTTTGCCATCATTGACCTTAATCAGCACACACGGTCGGACGATTAAGGTCATTTTATGGAGGTTCTTCAATGAATAGGCTTGAGATACAAGACAAGCCTAGATTTAATAAGCGGGTTTCTAATCAAGTCTATTCCGAATTACAAAGAGCTAGTATTGATAGGGTGTCTAACCCAAAATTCAAGAAGGTAAAGGTACTAACTCACCAAATGAGAAGCCAACTTGTGGAAAGTGTGGTAAAAAGCACAATGGTGATTGCCTTAAAGGTACGGATAATTGATTTAGTTGTGGCAAGAGTGGTCACAAGATGAGAGATTGTCCAAACATGAAGAGTCAAGACTAGTGCCCAAGCTCAAGCAAGTGGTTATAGTGATGCTCCAAAGAAGAACCCCTTCTACGCTCTCCGCTCTAGGGGGAGCAAGAGACCTCTAACGATGTTGTGACCGGTATGTTGAAAGTTTTATCTCATGATGTATATGCCTTACTTGATCCCGACGCTTCTTTATCATTTGTTACACCTCTAGTAGCTAAAAAGTTTGAAATTTTACCCGATAGTTTGCATAAACCTTTCATAGTGTGTACGCCGGTGGGTGACTCAGTTATTGCAAAAAGGGTGTATCGAAATTGTCCTACAATGTTTCCCAATAGAGTTTCTTATGTTGATCTAGCAGAACTCGATATGCTTGATTTTAATATTATATTTGGTATAGATTGTTTGTATGCATGTTTTGCATCCATTGGTTGTAGGACATGAGTGGTGAGGTTTAACTTCCCAAATGAACCCGTTGTTGAATGGAAGGGGGGAAATTCTATTCCTAGAGGTTGTATTATTTCTTGTCTAAAAGCATGCGAAATGATCTCAAAAGGTTGTATATATCATATAGTAAGAGTCCAAGATCTAGACTCTGAAGTTCCTGCCATTGAGTCAGCACCCGTAGTCAGTGAGTTTCCGGAAGTCTTTTCTAATGACCTTCCCGGTATTCCTCCTGAATGCAAAATTGACTTTGGCATTGATTTGCTACCGGATACAAATCCCATATCAATTCCTCCTTATCGGATGGCTCCGTCCTAGTTGAATGAGTTGAAAGCTCAACTCAAGGATTTAGTAGACAAGGGTTTTATAAGGCCTAATATTTCACCATGGGGTGCTCCGGTTTTGTTTGTGAAGAAGAAAGATGGGTCCTTGAGGATTTGTATTGATTACCGCCAACTCACCAAGGTCACCATTAAGAATAAGTACCCTCTTCCTCGGATTGATGACTTATTTGACAAACTCCAACGGGCGAGTTACTTTACAAAGATAGACTTGAGGTCAGGGTATCATCAACTTAGGGTGAGAGGGTAGGATATACCAAAGACGGCCTTTCAGACTAGGTATGGGAACTATGAGTTTTTGGTCATGTCTTTCGTTTTCACTAACGCTCCGGCAGCATTTATGGACCTAATGAATAGAGTATTTCAAAATTACCTAGATTCATTTATCATTGTCTTTATTGACGATATCTTGGTATATAACAAGAATGAGGATGATCATAGGGGTCATTTGAGGGTAGTATTGCAAACCCTTAAAGAACATCAATTCTCTGCAAAATATAGTAAGTGTGAGTTTTTGTTGAGGTCGGTGACATTTCTTGGGAACATCATCTCTGGTGAGGGAGTTGAGGTAGACCCAAGGAAAATTGAAGCGGTGAAAAACTGGCCTAGACCATTGAATCCTACTGACATTAGGAGTTTCTTGGGTTTAGCAGGTTACTATCGGAGGTTCGTGGATGATTTTGCGTCCATTTCTTATCCTTGGAATGCATTGACCCAAAAAATTAAGAAGTTTGAGTGGTCGGAGACATGTGAGAAAAGTTTCCAATTGTTGAAAGATAGGCTTAGTTCTGCTCCGGTGTTGACCTTACCGGAGTGTACAAAGGGTTTGGTGGTATAGTATGACGCATCCCATGTGGGTTTGGGGTGTGTTCTTATGCAACATGGGAAGGTGATAGCATATACCTCAAGGAAACTAAAGGTACATGGAATAAATTACCCCTCTCATGACCTTGAATAAGCGACTATGTTGTTTGCTTTGAAAATTTGGAGGCATTACTTGTATCGGGTTCATGTTGATGTTTTTATCGACATAAGAGTATCCAATATGTGTTAATCCAAAAGGATTTGAATCTCCTACAAAGAAGGTCACTATAGTTGTTGAAAAATTATGATTTGAGTGTCCTTTATCACCCCGGGAAGGCTAATGTAGTTGCGGATGCCCTAAGTAGGATGACTATTGGTAGGGTATCCCATCTTGACGAAGCCAAGAAGGACATAGCAAGGGAAGTACATAGGTTGGCTAGGTTGGCGGTGAGGTTGGAGAGTTATCCGGATGGGGTGATATAGATTATCATAACTCTGAGTAATCTTTAGTGGTTGAGATTATATCCAAACAACACCTTGAATTATCCTTAATGGAGTTGAAAGAACCGGTTCTCGGCAAGTTGAATGAATCATTGTCCTTGGGGGGTATGGTGTGTTAAGGTACCAAGGGATATTATGTGTTCTCAATGTACATGGGTTGAGGGATCGGATCCTAGAAGAAGCACATGGGTCCCGCTACTCAATTAATCTAGGGTCGACAAAAATGTACCATGACCTCAGGTAGATATATTGGTGGAAAGGTCTAAAAGGGACATAGCGGAGTTTGTCGCTAAGTGTCCAAATTGACAACAAGTAAAGTCCGAACACCTAAAACCTGGTGGCTTACTAAAAGAGATCCAAATTCCTACTTGGAAGTGTGAAGACATCAATATGGAAGTTGTAGTAGGTTTACCTTGGATTCAAAAGTCATATTATTCGATATGGTAGTTGTGGATCAATTGACTAAGTCCGCTCGCTTTATCCCCGTCATGTCTTTATATTCTGCGGAGGATTATGCAAGAATCGTCCTAAATGAGATTGTGTCTCTCCATGGCATTCCCATATCCATCATATTTTATCGGGGCACACAATTCACATCTATATTTTGAAAGACGTTCCAAAAAGGGTTAGTACTACGTTAAAGTTGAGAACCGCTTTTCATCCCCAAATGGATTGTCAAAAGGAGCGTACGATACAAACCCTTGAAGATATGCTTAGGGCGTGCACAATTGATTTTAAAGGGAGTTGGGATAGGCATTTACCTTTTTTGGAGTTTGCCTACAACAATAGTTATCATTCATCAATTTCCATGGCTCCCTATGAAGGTTTGTATGGTAAGAGGTGTAGGTCTCCTATTGGATTATTTGAAGTGGGTGAGCCATCTCTTCTAGGTCCCGAGTTGATTTATAAGACCTTGGAAAAGGTTCATTTCATAAGGAACCGGTTGCAAACGGCCTATTGTCGGCAAAAGTCTTATGGCGATCATAGGAGAAGGGATTTGGAGTTTGAAAAGGTGATAAGGTGTATTTGAAAATTTCACAAATGAAAGGGGTGGTTAGATTATGAAAGTAAGGGAAATTGAGTCCTCGTTATGAGGGTCACTATGAAATCTTGCGAAGGATTTGTAAGGTTGCCTATGAATTGTAACTTTCTAGTGAATTGGCTTCAATTCATCCGGTTTTCCATGTTTCTATATTGAAAAAATGTATCGGTGATCCTGAGTCCATTCGTCCTGAGGGTCTTTGCGTCAAGAATAACATCTCTTGTGAGGAAGTGCCGATACTAATTCTTGATAGGCAAGTCAAGAAGTTGAGGAATGAAGAGGGTTTTTTCGTAAAGGTGTTATGGAAAAATCATCTAGTTGAGGGTGTAACATGGGAGGCCGAGGACGACATGGAGTCACGTTACCCTCATATATTTTAAAATTAAGGTTAGTCATTCTTTTTAATAATATAAATAGGACTAGAAATTGAAGTTTCTTGATTTTTGGGTGAAGTTTTGCACATTATGCATTTTTTAAAAACTTACAGTGAAGTTACTGTAGATTTGCTCTTAAAAACATAAAATTTCAATTTTTGCTTGTTTTGAGTTATGTTGTGCATTTTTATATGGTGAGTCTTCATGAAAATATAGGTAGCATGTTTTTATGTTGAACTTTGTGCTAATTGACTCATGTTATGTATGTTGAGCTCATAAGTGTTGTGAGAAAGAAATACCTCATGATGGACTGTTTTGAGCCTTATGTGTGGTAATATGTGTTTTCATATTTGTCTTATTAAAATGACATGATTTATGTTGATTTGATATTGTTGATTGGTTGGGATTCTAGTCTTGAGTCTATTCCTTCCTTCGAAAGAGTTTTGGTATCATTCGGGGACGAATGTTCCTAAGGAGGGATAATGTAACACCTAGAAAATCCAAGAAACATTGTAAAGCCTAATATAGGTGTCATAAAGTCTAAGCACTGTTTCTAACTCCACTTTTAATTACTATAGGTCATTTAGGAGCTTTAAGAACCAAAACGTCCAAGAACGTCAAGGACGTCCAGGAAGTTGGTTCAAAGGGATGTTAGTACGCCTTAGCCTATTTGACTAACTTTTAGAAGTCGGAAATGTACTAAAATTGGTGTAAAGGTAGATAATAGTGTTTGAAATTTTTCATTGTTGAAACATCCAGGTACGACTCCACAAAGACCAACCAAGGGCCCTTAAGGAGGACACATGTAGTTTGATGCAACAGTGCCTGACAGTGTGCATCGACGAGATAGAAAACGGCCCGTGTGTGGATCTACCAGGCGTCAATGCCACCGTATTCCCACACTTAGGATGGTGAAGAATTTCCCTTCACCCACAAAGCCTCTGAACTCATCGACGGAGTACAGAGGTGCATGCTACGGTCTGTGTGTGGATCCACGGGGCGTCGATGCCACCATCGTCCCACACTTAGACAATTTGGAGGAAGCAGTCGCCCGCACATTCTTTGACCAAAACGAAGGAGTGCAGGACGTGTGTGTGTGTGTGTGTGATGTCTGTCGACTCACAGACGGCCCTTCATTCGGGGGTCTCGTCTGTGAGGGTCGGTTTCACTGCAAAATTTTAAATGATTTCGTTTAATGAATTAACTGGTTTAGGGGTTAGTTGGTAATTAAAGGGA
The DNA here is from genome assembly GCF_001406875.1 of Solanum pennellii. Lineage (NCBI taxonomy): Eukaryota > Viridiplantae > Streptophyta > Magnoliopsida > Solanales > Solanaceae > Solanum > Solanum pennellii. Next base: position 20,278,414 of record NC_028638.1, on the reverse strand, counting down.
TACTAATTAAGTATATTTAAGACCCAATATAAATACTCCCAACCCACATTAACGTAAAGACAACTCTCAAATAAACTATCTTCCTTCTCTCTTCTTTCTATCTCTAATTGGGAGACTCCATAGAAGATTAGTTTGGAGGTGAATTGGGGGCTGAAAAAGGGTTGATTCATCTTCAATTCTCAACAAAACATTAAGGTATGAGTTCTATTAACCTTTGAGACTCTTTCCTCAAAGGGTTCCTTTAAAATAGATTTCAAAAGTTGGGCTTTCTTATGGGTTTCATTCAATTACGAAATTGAAGTTATGAATTGAATTGTTGATGATTTCTATAGGCTATTTGTAGATTGACATGTAATTCGACTTGTTTATGGTAATTGTTGATGGTTTGGTCTAAATTGAAGAATATGATTCTCTATCCCTAAATCTAGGTACTGATCTTGACCTATATTGTATTGTGATCATTCAATTGAGTTGGTTGTAGATTAGATAACTATCATATGGTGTTATTATGATTAAATTAAGATGTATAATTGTCCTACATTCTAGTTCTTGAGATGTAATTTAGGTTAGTAATTATAATATGAAATTAGCCTATGTATCTTGTCTCAAGTTGTGATGTAAAGATGAATTTTGTTATAGAGATGTAATTGGCCGTGTTATTCTGTTGATTATCATTTTGTGATGATGTTACTCCCCAAGTTGGGTGGAGTTATGGGTTGATGGTAAGACCTTGATGATAGATTATGAGGAAGACTAGGTAAGTCTTACCATCTCTATCTTTAATTCAAATTGTGATTCATTATTGTTAAGTCATGATATTACATTGGATAATGCCTTATACTAGGATTATAGGGTGGTATGATGTTGAATTTAAATGTCTTGACTATGTTGTGAGGTTGATTAAGGTGTATGTGGTATAAGGATGGCGAAAACTAACAAAGTGCCTTAATATGCTATGAAATGCTAATGTGTTAACCTCACTTATATGAATTCTGATGAAAGGACTTATACTCATACAATTCTTATTGCGGTATTGATGATTATGATTATACAAGGAGTAGACCCTATGGCCTAAATTAATCTACGATTGATAATTAATGACTTATAAACATTTCAGAAAGGGACTCTAGCTTAGCACCGAGTGAACTAGATAGAGGAGTGTCCCTTCCCACATAGGGAAGGTAGGAACACTACATTACTCTTGAGATTGGAGATTATATAGCATGGCTCATGAAGAAAGTCCCAACTATATCTCCTAGTTCTTGAACTATGTTGCCCACTTACGAATACTAGCTAGTGGATCCACGTAGCTTCTATGTTTCATGTTTTGGTACTACCTTGGCAAGTAGTCCGCCTTCTTTCGGTGTAGGGTTTTATGAGACCGGATTCCACACTAGCTCATGTGGTCTATGTCGGTTAGGGCAAGATGATCTCAAAAAGGTAAAATAAATTAAAAAACTTGAACTCTAACTTGGATAACCTAAGGGGTCTAGCTTACTTAGTCTAGGTAGGGGTATGGGACTCTACCTAAACATAGCACTAGTTAGCCTTGAGGATATTCTTAGGAACGAGGTTCTTTTATATGTTTATGTTATGATAATATATGATGTATTTATGATGACCATGGCACATTGTTGATACTATATGTTGATTAGTTCATTTATGAATATGTCTTGGGTTTTAATGTTAATATATGATGAAATGTAACCCTAAATGCCATGATGTGTAAAGTTCGACATTGGTCATGTTTTCTTGTTGAGAACACTGAGTAAAGTTATGGGAATTTGCTTGGTCATTGCACTTGTTGACTTGATGAGGACTTCTGATTAGTTGTCTTGGTTATTATTATATGTTTAACTCTTATTTATTCTTCTGATATTATTCCTTGATGTTAGGGTTGTAGTAAATCATGGTTTCAAGAATGTTGGGATAACTATTACTTGTTGAGATAGCAAGCATGTTTTCTTGGTTGATATGACTTACATTACTTTGCATCCAAGTGGGATAGGTCCTCAACTTTCGAGGGAAATGCCATCATCTAGCTTACAAATATTGTTATGAGCTTATTCACTCTATCATTCCTTTCCTTTCAAATTGAATACTGTACATTCGTATGAACTATATATTGTCTTATTAAATATATGTAAGGGATATACCCATATTGTGATATTCGTTTAGATGGTATGAGATGAGACAATCGTTGAGACTGATTCTATATTTTTATACATGTATGTGCATTAAAAGTAGAAGGCTATGTAACCTTCCTATACGAAGGGTGTATATAAACTCGATATGAATATATATTATGTCTATGTAGAGGTCTATGTAAACCTCCAAGTAATGATAATGAAAGTTTTAAATTTTTCCGCATATTTTAACCTATAAATGTAATGACACGAAACTAAGAGGCTAGTCTTAGTCCTTGAAAAAGACGACGACGCCGGTTACGTCTAGGGGGTAAGCCCGGATGTGACAATACCACTCAAGAGAAATTCATAAAGAGAGTTAACAATTAAAAACACATACCATTCTTCCAAAGTCATCACACCTTTTTGCAATGTTATTCAACGTTTCATCATGAAATAGCCCGTAGGGCAGTAGCTAAATAAAATATCAACCATAACAAACAAAATATCAAAGACCACCAACTCATTCTCATTTAAACCATTCCTTTAAGCAAAAATTTGATTTAGAAAAATCTATAACATGTTTTCATTGATGTTTTTATCGTTAAAATCATCAACTAACATTAGAAACATCATTTTAAAATCATTCAGAATGTTTTCATGCAAGACCCATATTTATAGTCAAATATAGAAGAAGTTGGAGTTGGAAAACTCTTTTTAAAATCTTTTAAGAAAGGGTCTCCTTGAATGGAAGATAACTCAACGATGACTACAATACCTCACATTGAAGAAACCCCATAGATTTTTGATTAAGAAACGTCAACCAAAAGCCCTCCTAGTTCCTTCTTGACTTCTAGTTTCCAAGGAGACATGAGAGAGTCATCCAAGAGGGAGGGGTTTTTGTGGACATTGCCAAGGCAATTTTGGATCCTTCTCTTGGGCCCTTCTCTAGGGCCCCTTGTGGGTCCAAGGTGCGGTCGTACCCTGACGTTAAACCACTAAACATAGTCGTCTAGGTCTCAGTAACATCTCACACCGATTTCAAGCAAAAAAAACACGTAAAACTCACTCAAACACATAAGCACACACAAGCACTTTCTAAGGCACACCATGCGAACGTCATTGACGTTCTCCGATGTTTGACATCCAAACATAAACACACATAAAATTCTGCCTAAGAACACAAATATAACTTATTTTATCACAAAATGAACTCATTAAACAATCACGGAGATCTAGTTCACCTTAATTCATTTTAGGGTTTTACATTCTCCCCCACTTGAAATAACATTCATCCTCCAATGATACTAAACACTTTAAGACCATCAAGGACTCAGTTAGGATCACATAACACATTACAATCAAGGCTCAAACATTATATTCAAGGAACCACCTAACAAGAAGCACAATTTCACACTTTCAAATACTTTTTAACTCAGGCACTTTAGCAAAACATTTTAAAATCTTCTCTTATCTATCATTTATGGAGGAACTACCTTATCCAACATTAAAAATTCTCATATACAACACTTTTACACGCATTATTACTACAATTCAAGAAAAATCAAATTCTTTTTTCCAAAATGAAGAATTTCACAGTGAGCATCACTGTAGCATAGGCAACTTTGCAAAACTTCACAAATTCAATCTCACTTTCATTTCTTCATTTATAGAGGAACTACCTTATCAAACATTAAATATTCTCATAAACATCATTTCTAAATAAATTGAAACCATTTCTCATGAAAACTGCAATTTTCTCAAAATTTGAACTTCTTTAGAGTGAATTCAAAACTTCACTGTGCCACATTCTTAAAAATTCCATAATGCACTTTTCACGCAACTCTAAAAAGATGGCGTGACTATATGAGAGACAATACCATACTAACTTGCTCCACAGAGACTTGGTAAGTTACGCTAAGTGCAATGTGAGAGTAACATCCCATACTACCACTCCCACTTAGTGACCCTTGAGGATTCGCTTGTTATTCTACTTAACATTCGTCATAAAAAACATAGCTTTAACTTTCTTAATTAACATTAGTCCGTCATTTAACTTCATATGCAACACATGATAAATCATATTATTATGCAAGACTTTTAATCATTACCAAACTACTAATGATTTGGTCTCAAGCTTGATTAAGAACAAAAAGGAAAGATGAGGATATCAACTAAATTTATACTAACTCACTCTCCCACACATATGTCAAAGCCATATTCAACATCTCATACTTCAAAGTCCCAATATTCTTCTCAGAAGGTAGGAACTCATAAGACCTCCAAAATGAGTTAGGGTTTCTAGAGCCTAACACGTTCGTCATAAGGTTCTAAGATCCTAAAATGACTTATAGTAATGTATTGAGTCAGTGACTAAAGGTGTGGGTGCTTTTGAAGTCAAACGTCAAGGGATGACCAACACATTTGATGACTAGTCACCTATGTGCCTCATGTGTCTATATGTTCTTATATTTGTATGTCGTGATCTTATAAAGTCATAAAAATGAATTATAATGATGTTTATAGGTATGATATGGAGTTTCGTGAATTTTGGAGGTCAATCGTCCAAGAACATCTAAGACGTTTGAAAGTTAGCCCTTGAGATGTTCAAGTATGTCTTGTTCGGTCCTAGCATGTTTGGACGTCTTTTATGTGTGCATTTTGGGTGAAAGTTGCATGGAAGGTTCTTGACTTGTCAATATGAATATTTACTTTGGAAACTCTTGGGTACGACTTCCCAAGGGCCCCACCAAAGGTCTAACAAAAATTACCCATGGGTAGTCGAGACACTACCTTGGAAGTGTCAATCGACTTAACCAAATGATGCCCAGTTTTTTGACAAATGGCCCATCAATGGAGGTATAGTCGATGGATACTTAGCCTTGACAAGTCTCAGCCAAATAACAGGCCAAGGTCCAATTGATTGAAGCCACATAAAGCTTTTCGATGGACATACTGGCCCTCGATGGTGGCCGTTGATGGTGGACTGCAACTGCTGCCATGCGACCGCCTGATTAAAGAGATGAATGGGAAATTCACCTCACGTCCGAACCTGACCCTACTTCATTTATTTCCTCATAAAATTTACACAAAATAAACTTTCCCTCCAAAAAAATTTATCTCTTGAAACCTCCATTTTTGGTGAAGCTCAAGAACAACTTGGAGCTCAGACTTCCATGGATTATTCATCAAGTTTTATAGGTTTTCATCAAGATAAAGTTATGGTGGTCCTTCATCTCTGACACACCCAGAAATTTCCATGACATATAGTAGAGCTTAAAATGTTGAATAATGATGGTTTTAGGTCTAAATAAGTTTAACTATCTTGTTTGAGAAGTTTAAGAGCCATAACATTAAAGAAAGGCCTTAACGTTCAGAAACTAGTGAAATTTAACTAGTTGACGTCCCTATGTTTGGTAAAGGTTTTGGTGAGACAAATGAAGTCTAAAACATGTAAAAAGGTTTTGGATAGGTAGAGTGTAGTATAGATAGTCTAAACGTCCGATAATGACACCTCAAGGACCCTTAAATGGGTAGGCAGGCTTCCTAGCAGCCTGAGAATAGGCAGGATTGAAGCAACAGGTCGCGATGCGCGTTCCTCACGAGGTGTTATGTCTTAAGATTTTAGGGTCTGCATAAAAATGAGAGGCTGACACATTCCTCATAGCCTCGACCCATAAAATTAAGAAAAATGACAGTATTTGGCCCCACGACGCGCAGCTACTTCTCAGATATCGTAAAAGTCGTATTTTGGACGTTTTGACTTCACAAATAAAGCCATTTAAGTGAGGGGTGTTTTCGATAATTTCATGGGTGACTATATAATGTCTTGGGGTATGTTTTAGGTCCATTCTAACAAAGTAATCAATTCCCACAAGTTGAAATAAAAAAACCTCTATCTCTCCCAAATTCTGTCTTCCTCCAAAACTCCATTGAAGTCCATTAGAGCTTAAAAAAGAAGATCAGGCCTTCAAGTTTTTCAACCCAATTTCGTGGATTTCTCATCAATAAGGTATGGTTTCTTTCAACCGTGGGATTCCTTTCCCCATGAGGTCCTTTAAAAGATGATTTCTAGATCACCAAAATGAACGGTTTTTCTTCTCATTTGGGTCCTCTTTCTAAAACGCAATTTTGAGTTAATTGTTATGAATTATGATGAATTAATGTTGTTTATGTATGAAGTAATCGTTAATCTATGAATTCCTATGATTTTTACCTTGACCCATGTCTTTCCCCTAAATCCCTAAATCCCTTAATTGTTGAGGGTGATGAACATGACACTTGTTTACTTTAGTTTTAGTTATGTTAATACTTCATGAATTGTATTCCATATATTCGTTATGAGTTCTAGGGTATTGAGATATGAAGTCCCATGAATATAAAATAATGTATGATCATGATTCTCCTATGATATCAAGTTTGCAAAGTGAAATCTACTTCTGTGATAACAATGTTATAGCTAATTGTGTTGTTGTGATGTTGGTGAAAAGGATCCCTCATCCCAACCCTAGATCTATCAGTTATCTCTGAAGTATGTAATTATGTTATTATGTGATAATTATATGATTGAATTTAGTTTATCATGATTATTATATTGTGTCTTAAGTGAAAGGATAGTTCTCACTAGTGATCACCTATTACCTATTATGATAAGATGTTTACTTAAAGGACTAAAAGAGACTAATGTGAACTTATATGATGCTATATGATGATTACTAAAGGGAATATTTTCTTAGCACCGAATGGGCATGTAAATCATATGGAGGTACCACGTTAGTAAGTCCGATCTCCAGCACGGGTTTCTTCACGTGTGTTGATTCCCAAGGTATGTGTTGTCTCATGAAATGGAAACCTTCACTCTTAATCAGTCAAGGTTTCTAGTAACAATCTCCTTGACCCTTAACTATGTGCCCACATAAGAATCTACTTTAGTGGATCCACCTAGAATATCTATGTACAAATGGTTGCACCTTAGGCAAGTGTTAACCCTTCCTTTTCGGTGTGGGGGTATAACACCGGATTCCATGTTGCTGACATGGTCTCATGTCATTTATGTTAATCATTTCCCTAAGTAAAGTTATGAACAAGTTATGTATTTTAACCTTTTTTAGGGTTCTCTTAAATTCTACTACATAGTGTGAGGGAGGGTAAGGTACTTCTCTTACATATTGCACATGTGGGATCCTATAGGATGGTTCTAATAGGGTTTCTATTATTATTATGATTATTGTTAAGATTATGTTGATAAAATATGACATAGACTTGGTATATTATGCATGTTATATATGAGAATATGTTTTAAGTATGAAATGGGTTGCTTAATGTGATACTTAGCTTTGAATAGGGTTATGGGGCTTTATTCTTGGCATTACACAAATGTTCCTTTAGTTACTCATCTGTTGATATGGTTATGATTTTCCTTATATCTGTATATTCAATTGTTGGTCATTGTACATAGTTTTGATTAAATTATTCCTTTTCTCATGCATTAACGATTTTTATGCATTGGAACAAAACATGGTACATGTGGTTTGTACTAACCCATATTTTTTCCCTTTTTCCCAAAAATTTTAGGGCCAATGAGGAGATTCGTGGCCATGGAAGAAGAAGACCTGTCTCTTTCCTGATTCAATTGGTGAGTCCTCATGAGTTCCGAGGATAAAGCCACTCATCAATGCTTTATTAATTGTTTCTATGTTTTTAGACAATATTTCCATTATCATGTTAAGACCTTCATTGTAGACTATATGGCATATTGTATAGACTAAGGGCTACGCCTAATCTATTGTGATTCACTTTGTAGATGGTTTAATGTGAGACATAGTATTATAATAAATTACTATGTGTTCTTATGATCTATTACAAGAAGACTATGCATGCTTCCTTTGTAGAGGTCTATGTAAACCTCCATTCTATATAAGCAAAAGTTTTAAATTTTCTGCGATTTCTATTTATGATTTGCTATGACAAATGCTAAGAGTCTTGTCTTAGTCGTCATAGAGGACGACGACACCAGTTACACCTAGGGGGTACTTTAGGTCATAACAAACTTGACATCAGAGCATGAGGTTAAATCTTCTTAGGATTGATGTCTCATTAAACCACGTCTATGTAGGGTCTTATTCATAATTGTTAAGAGCACCACACTTATGAATGAGAGACAATGTGATGCTTAGGAGGTTTCATTCTCCTGTTATCCCTTAGTCGTTCCTAAGAGTCTTAACTCTATATAGTCCTTTCCTATAATACTTTATTTGTGATTATAGACAATAAATACGAGGAGGAACAATGCTCGAAAGGCCGGAGAGGAAAACTAGAATGAGGCGGTTCCCCCTCAAGCTCATCAAAACCATTAACTTCCTATTGAAGAAGGGGCTATGTGTAATGTTGAGATAAGGTCGGCCACTCATAGCTTTACTCAAGTGTTGGCTACCTAAGTAGATATGGATACAAGGGTGCAAGTTAACCACAATGCTAACACCATTGCTTCAAGGATTAGGGATTTCACAAGGATCAATCCCCCTACTTTCTATGGTTCTAAGGTGGAGGAGGAACCACTAGTGTTCAGTGATGAATTATTCATGGTTCTCGATGCATGAGTGTTTTTTCAAAAGAAAAGGCGGAACTAGGCACCTACAAACTCAAAGATGTGGCTCAAGTGTGGCATAAGAAATGAAAGGATGAGAGGCTGGTTATAGAAGGTCGAATTACTTGGGGAGCTTTCAAAATGGCTTTCCTTGATTGCTTCTTATCGTGGGAACTAAGGGAGAGGAAAATGCAAGAATTCATCAACCTTCGTCAAGGGGGTATGATCATGAAAAAGTATAACCTCAAATTCATTAAACTATCAAAGCATGCTACTACTAAGGTTGCGGATTCTTGGGCCATGATAAACAAATTTGTCATGGGGATATCCAATCTTGTGGTAGATTAGTGTAGGTCGGCTATGTTGATTCCTAGAGTTGACATCTCTCGTCTCATGGTTCATGCCGAACAAATTAAGGAGCAAAAGCTTAAGCAAGGTTATAGGGATTTGAAAAAGGTGATAACCGAATAGGGGAATTCTTCTAAGAATAGGTATGAGGTTAAAGACAAACCACGGTTCAAGAAGAGGTTTTCTAATGAAGGATCTTCTAGTGCTCCAAGGGCTAATAAGAGTACAGTTCCTACTCCCAAGCCCCAATAGGGAAAAGGTGGCCATTCATAAGTTGATAGGCCTCGTTGTTCTAAATGTGGTAAAAGTCATGATGGCATGTTTCTTGTGGGCATGGGTAATTACTATAATAGTGGCAATAGTTATCACATGAAGAAATATTGCCCTATGATGAAGACTCAAGGAGGGAAAAATGCTCAAGCTCAAACAAGTGTTCCAAACCTTGATGCTCCTAAGAAGAATTGCTTCTATGATCTCGAATCCCGATGTGATCAAGAGAGCTCACCGAACGTGGTCACCAATATGTTAAAATTATTCTTCTTTGATGTATATGATTTGTTGGATTCGTGAGCTACGTTGTCAATTGTGACCCCTATTATAACCATGAAATTTGAAATACTACCTTACATACTAGATGAGCCTTTATCGATTTCTTACCCGGTGGGTGTTTTTGTGGTGGTTGATAAAGTCTATAAAGTTTGTCCTATATCCTTACCTAGTAGACTTACGTTAGTTGACTTTATAGAACTTGATATTCTAGATTTTGATGTTATTTTGGGTATGGATTGGTTGCATGCTTTCTTTGCCTCTATTGATTGTAAGAAAAAAAAGTGAAATTTATCTTTCCAAATATAACCCGTTTTTGAGTGGAAGGGAGAAAACTCAAATCCTAGGGGTAAGATCATTTCATGTCTAAAAGCTTGAAAATGGATTGCAAAGGGTTGTCTATATCAAATAGTAAGAGTTAGGGATCTTGAATCCGAGGTTCCCCCAATAGAGTCGGTACCCATAGTGAGGGAATTTCCGGAGGTCTTTCTCGATGATCTTCCTGGAATTCCTCCCGAATGGGATATTGACTTCGGCATAGACTTGTTTCTGAATACACAACAAATTTAAATTCATCCTTATCAGATGGGCCTGGTGAGTTGAAGGAGCTAAAGGCTCAACTACAAGATTCTTTAGATAAGGGATTTATTCAACCCATCATATCTCCATAGGTTGCTCCGGTATTGTTTATAAAGAAGAAGGATGGGTTGTTGAGAATGTGTATCGACTATCATAAATAAAAAAAATCACTACAAAGAATAAGTACCCACTCCCTAGGATTGATGACTTGTCTGATCGACTCCAAGGAGCGAGCAATATTTCAAAGATTGACTTGAGGTCGGGTTATGATCAACTTTGACTGTGGAAGGTTTATATTCCGAAAATGGAATTTCGAACAAGATATGGTCCCTTTGAATTTCTAGTGTTGTCATTTGGTCTAATAACTGCCCCGGTGGCATTCATGGACCTTATGAATTGAGTTTTTTGAAAGTATCTTGACTTGTTCGTGATTTTCTTTATTGTTAACATTATGATATACTCTAAGAGTGAAAATGATCATATGGGACACTTGAGATTATTTTTGCATGTTTTCAAGGATAACCATTTTTTTATTAAGTTTAGCAAGTGTGAGTTTTGGTTGATATAGGTTGCCTTTCTTGGCCACACTGTCTCTAATGCAGGGGTAGAGGTTGATCCAAGGAAGACGGAAGTGGTCAAGAGTTGGCCTAGACCATTGAATCATATCGATATCTGAAATTTCCTAGGGTTGGCCGATTATTATAGGTGGTTTGTTGATGGATTTTCGTCTATCGAAGCTCCATTAACGGCTTTAACCCAAAAGTATGCCCAAATTTGAATGGTACGAATCATGTGAAAAGAGTTTCCAACTATTGGAAGACGAATTCACCTCCGCTCGGTATTGACTTACAAGAGGGTACCAAAGACATTGTGATATATTGTGATGCTTCTCGAGTGGGTCTAGGATGTGTGTTTATGCAACATGGCAAAGTCATAGCGTATTATTCTAGACAATTCAAGCCACATGAGAAGAATTATCCGACTTATGACCTAGAACTTGCAGCCGTGGTATTTGCTTTAAAGATTTGGAGACACTATCCATATGGGGTGCTTGATGACGTGTCCACGGATCACAAGAGTCTACAATATGAATTCACCCAAAAACACTTGAATTTACGCCAAAGAAGATTGTTAGAGCTTTTAAAATATTACGAGATGAGTGTCTTTTATCATCCTGGGAAAGCTAATGTTGTGGAGGATGCTTTGAGTCGAGTATCAATGGGTAGTGTGACGCATGTTTAAGAGGATAAGAAAGAGCTAGTTAAAGAGGTTCATAGGTTGGCCATTTTGGGGGTCCGACTAGATTATTCTCTAAGGGTGGTGTCATTGTTCTCCATAACTCCGAGTCGTCTCTAGTTGTTGGGGTGAAATCCAAGGAATACCTTGATCCTCTATTGATGGAGTTAAAGGAAACGGTCTTTAGTAATGCTAATGAGTCCTTCTGTCAAGGGGAAGATGGGGTGCTTAGGCACCAAGAAAGATTGTGTGTGTCGGATTTGGATGGGTTGACGGAATTGATCATGGAAGAGTCTCATGGATCCCGATACTCTATTCACCCGGGTGCCACAAAGATGTACCGCGACTAACGAGAAACATATTGGTGGAATGGTATGAAAAAGGACATAGCGGATTTTGTCGCTAAGTCTCCGAACTGCAAACAAGTAAAATTAGAGCACTAAAGGTCGGGTGTCTTGACTCCAAATATAGACATTCCCGCATGGAAGTTGTAGGATAGTAACATGGATTTGATAGTTGGGCTGCCTCGTACCCAAAGGCAACATGACTCGATATGCGTCATTGGGGATAGGTTTACCAAGTCCGCACACTTTCTTTCCATCAAGGTCACATAGTCCGCGGAATATTATGCCAAATTGTACCTCAAGGAAATAGTGAGATTGCATGGATCCCCTTTCTCAATCATTTAAGATAGAGGTACTCAATTTACCTCCCATTTTTGGAAAGCTTTCCAAAGTGGGATTCGTATGAAGGTGAAACTTAGTACCACTTTTAATCCAAAGACGGATGCTCAAGAGGAACGCACTATTCAAACCCTTGAAGATATGTTGAGCGATTGTGTCATCGACTTCAAAGGTAATTGGGATGACCACCTACCTTTGATAGAATTCTCCAATAACGATAGCTACCACACTACGATCTCCATAGCACCCTTTGAGGCACTTTATGGGAGGAGGTGTAGATCTCCGGTTGGGTGGTATGAGGTATGTGAGTTTTCCTTAATTGGTCCCTACTTGGTATATGAAGCCCTTGAGAAGGTTCGAGTTATAAGAGATGGAATAAAAGCACCTCAAAGTCCACAAAATTCTTATGCCGACAATAGAAAAAGGGACCTTGAATTTGAAGTAGGAGATTGGGTCTATTTGAAAATTTCACCCATGAAAGGGGTGATGAGGTTTGGAAAGAAAAGGAATCTTAGTCCTCGTTATTGGGCCCTTATGAAATTTTTAAGCGATTTGGGAGTGTTGCCTATGAATTAAAGTTGCCAAATGAGTTGTCCATGATTCATCCAGTATTTCATGTTTCCATGCTCATGAAATGTATAGGGGACCCGGTTTCCATTGTTCCTCTAGAAGGTTTAGGGGTAAAAAAGGATCTTTCTTATGAATAGAAACTAGATGAGATCTTGGACCGCCAAGTTAAGAAATTGAGGAATAAGGAGGTTGCCTCCACAAAGGTTCTATGGAGGAACACCCTTGTAGAGGGATCACATGGGAAGCCGAGGCCGACATGAAGACCCGCTATCCTCATATTTTTCCCCTTACCCCTAGCCAAGATTAAGGTTAAAAATTCCTTATATGTCTATTATGAATAATATTGCACTTATTATATTTTCGAAATATATCCATATTATAGTAGAAATTCATGCCTAAGTTGAGTTCTTGTGTTCCGATGAAATATGTTCAGTATGTGGCTTTCACTTGAGTGAGTTATGTGCTATAAGTGTACATGGGAAATTATAATGAGAAAAATTGATATTGTTTTTATAATAAACCAACATGTCAACTCTTAATGTTCATATTGAGCTCGTATTGAAATGGAGAAGGTAGTACCTCATTAAGTGATATGAAAAGTTGATCTTTTGTTATAAGTATATATGGAGTAAGTTCATTCTTTTTGATGCCATGTTATATGCCGAAAGGATTTTATATTTACTCCTATGAGATATAAATCATTCTATTTCATTGTTGGTTTGTTGGCTTCTAGTCTTGAGTCTTTTCTTTTTATAAAAAGGTTTAGAGTGTCACTCGGGGATGAATGTTCCTAAGGGGGGAGTATTGACACGCCCGGAAATTTCCATGACCTATAATAGATATTAATATGTTTAATAATGATATTTTGAGGTATAAATAAGTGTAAATAACTTGATTGAGAAGTTTCGGAGCCATAGAATTAAAAAACGCCTTAACGTTCATATACTAGAGAAATTTAACCAGTTGACGTCCCTATGTTTGGTGAAGGTTTCGGAAATTCAAATGAAGTATAAAACTTGTAAAAATACTTTGTATTTGTATATTGTAGTATATGAAGTTTAAACGGTAGATGACGACCCACCAAGGACCACCGGTAGGGTCCTTGGGGAGGCCTTAAACATGGGTGGGCAGGCTGCTTGGCAGCCTGCGAACAGGTAGGATTGAAGGAACAGGTCGCGACGCGCATCACACACAAGGTGTTCTCCCGTAAAATTTGAGGGGAAGTCTTGCGACACGTGTCTGAAACACACCTCACTGACTTAACCCAAAATTTTTTGAAAAATGACGACATTTGGCCCCACGACACGAAACTACTTCCCATATATTTTAAAATTTGTATTTTTTGTTTTTTGACTACACAAATAAAGCCATTTACGGGAGGGGTCTTTTGGGTAATTTAATGGGTGCCTATATAAAGTCTTGGGGTCAGTTTTAGGTCCATTTTAACACAAAAATTAAGTCCCACAAGTTGAATTAGAAAAAAGCTGTCTCTCCCAAATTCTCTCCTACTTCAAAGCTCCATTGAAGGCCATTAGTGCTCCACGAAGAAGATTGAGACTTCAAGTTTTTCAACCCAATTTCATGGATTTCTCATCAATAAGTTACGATTTCTTTCACTCTTGGAATTCCTTTCCCCAAGAGGTCCTTCAAAAGATGATTTCCAGATCCAAAAAATCAAGGGTTTTTCTCCTCAGATGGGTCTTCTTTCTAAAATGAAATTGTGAGTTAATTGTGATGAATTAATGTTTTTTGAGTATGAAATAATGGTTAATTGATGAATTCCTATGAGTTTTCTTTTGACCCATGTCTTTCCCCTAAATACCTAAATTCTTGGATTGATAAAGGTGAATTGTTGAGGGTGATGAACATGTAATTTGTTTACTTTGATTATAGCTAGTTAACACTTCATGAATTGCCCTATTTCATATGATGGTTATGATTTATTGGGTATTGAAGCATGAAGTCCCATGAAGGGTAATGAGGTATGATCTTGATTCTTCTGTGATCTCAATTATGCAAGGTGAAATCTACTTATGTGATAATGATGTAATAGCTAATTCTGTTGTTCTGATGTTTGTGACAAGGATCCCTCATCCCTAACCCTAGATCTATTAGTTGGCTATGAATTATGTAATTATTTTATGATGTGATCATTATATGATTAAATGTTGTTTCTCATTATAATAATGTTGTGTCTAAAGTGAAAGTATAGTTCTCACTTGTGATAACCTATGAGATATTATGATAAGATGTTTACTTAAAGGTCTGAAAGAGACTAATGTGAACTTGTATGATTTTATATAATGCTTACTAATGGGAATAATTGCTTAGGACAAAAAAGTCATGTAAATGAGATGGAGGTCTCACCTTAATAAGTCAGATCTCCCACATGGGTTTCTTCACAACAAGTAGTGTGGATTCACAATATATGTGTTGTCTCATGAGATGGAAACCTTCACGCTTAGTTATTCAAGGTTTCTTGAAACAATCTCCTTGTCCCTTAACTATGTGCCCACATAGGACTCTAGCTTAGTAGATCCACCTAGAATAGCTATGTACGAATGGTTGCACCTTAGCCAAGTGTTAACTCTCTCTTTTCAGTTTGGGGGTAGAACACCGCATTCTATGTAGCTCACATGATCTCATGTAAGTTATGGTATTTTTTCCCTAAATTAAAAATATGAACAAGTTATGTATGTGAACTTCTATTAGGGTTATCGTTAAGGTTTTTAAATAGTGTGAGGGAGGGTATGGGATTTCTCTTACACATTGCACATGTGGGATCTTATATGATGGTTCTATTTGGGTTCTATTATTATTATTATTATGGTTGTGATTATGTTGATAAACTGTGACATACACTTTGTATATGAAGAATGTTATATATGAGAATGTGTTGTAAGTATGAAATGGTTACTTAATGTGATACTTAGCTTTAAATTGGGTTATAGGGCTTTATTCTCTGGCATTGCACAAGTGTTGCTTTAGTTACTCATATGATTATATGGTTATGATGTTCCTTACATGTTTATATTGAATTGTTGGTCATTGCTCATAGTTTTGACTAAATTGTGCCTTTTCTCACGCATTAACGATTTTTATGCATAGGAACCATACTTAGTACATGTGGTTTGTACTAACCCATGTTTCTTCTATTTTTCACCAACATTTTAGGTTCTGGTCATTGAGGAGATTTGTGGTCACTTAAGAAGAAGACTTGGCTCTTTCCTAAGTCAATTGGTTAGTCCTCATGAGTACCAAGGATTAATCCACTCATCAATCCTTATTAGTTTTGTGTATGTTTTGAGATAATAATTCCATTATGTTGAGACCTTAATTATATCCTATATTGCATAATGTAATAGACTAAGGGCTATGCCCAAACTATTGTGATTCACTTTATTGATGGTTTAATGAAAGACATATTATTAGACTAAATTCCTATATGTTCTCATGATCTACTGCAACAATCTTATGTATGCTTTCTATGTAGAGGTCTATGTAAACCTTCATGCATATAAGCAAAAGTTTTAAATTTTTTATGATTTTGACTTATGATTTGCTATTACGAATGCTAAGAGGCTTGCGTTAGTCATCATAGAGGACGACGACGACGGGTACGCCTAGGGGGTACTTTGAGTCGTAACAATCTCTAAGTAACCTTTCACTTCGAGAGTTAGTCTCAAAGTTTTCAAAGAATTATCATGATCAAATCTCTTCTTCTTCAATCTAGACATGGGTTCTTTCTAGAAATGTTTTTAATGGATTAATCATGATGAATTGATGTTAATGTATTGTTTTTAACGTGTTTTTCGATCCAATTAGATTATGAACCCATGCCTCTTCCTAAAATTGATTTAGCCCTTGCATGTGCATTGTTATCATGACTTGTTATTGATTCAATTGTGATTCTATTACGTTGCATTTGTTATATATACATTTGTTTACGTAAATTAATGATGAATTCATGATGAAAGATCCATGCGGATCAATGTATGAAGGATTTAACATGACTAGTTTATGTTTTATATGTTTATTGTAAGATTTGGTCCTTAATTGTATAGAAGTAGAATTCAATTATGTTAAGTTGCTTGTAGCTACTGTTTTACGTTAATATAATTATTGAATTATGGATAGGAATCTCGTATGATCAAAGTAAATAAGGATTGGCATGAATTAATGGTTCACTGATTAATTCCTATTAGATTTCCCTTGACCCATGTATTTCCTCTAAATCCCTAATTTCTTGATTTGATTAAGGTGAATTGTTGAGGGTGATGACCATGTCACTTGTTTACTTTGATTTTAGTTATGTTAATGCTTCATTAATTACCCTATTTCATATGTTGATTGTGATTTCTTGGGTATTGAAGTTTGAAGACCCATGAAGGGCAATGTGGTATGATCACGATTCTCCTTTAATCTCAATTATGCAAGGTGAAATATACATATGTGATAATGATGCTATAGCTAATTGTGTTGTTGGGATGTTGGTGACAAGGATCACTCATCCCTAACCCTAGATCTATTAATTGGCTATGAATTATGTAATTATGTTATGATGTGATCATCATATTATTGACTGTAGTTTCTCATGATTATAATGTTGTGTCAAAAGTGAAAGGATAGTTCTCAGTTGTGATCACCGATGAGCTATTATGATAAGATGTTTACTTAAAGGACTATAAGAGACTAATATGAACTTGAATGATGATATAAGATGATTACTAAAAGGGAATAATTGCTTAGCACCGAAAGGGCATGTAAATGTGATGGAGGTCTCACATTAGTAAGTCCGGCCTCCCACATGGGTTTCTTCACGACTAGTAGTGTTGATTCCCAAGATATGTGTTGTCTAATGAGATGGAAACCTTCACGATTAGTAGTAAATGTTTCTCGAATCTATCTCCTTGAACCTTAACTATCTGCCCATATAATACTCTAGCTTAGTGGATCCACCTAGAATAGCTATGTACGAATGGTTTCACCTTAGGCAAGTGTTAACCCTCTCTTTTCGGTGTGGGGGTAGATAACAGGATTCCATGTTGCTCAAAAGGTCTCATGTAGGTTATCGTACTTATTTCATAAATGTAAAAGTATGAACTAGTTTTGTATGTGAACTTCTGTTAGAGTTGTCTCAAAGTTTACAATATAGTATGAGGAAGGGCATGGGACTTCTTTTACACATTGCACATGTGGGATCCTATAGGATGGTTCTAGTAGTATTCTATTTTGATTATGGTTATGTTTATGATTATGTTTAAAGCTATGACTAGTATTGGTATATGAAGCATGTTATATATATTAGAATATGTTCTAAGTATGAAATGGGTTGCTTAATGTGATACTTAGCTTTGAATAGGGATATGGGGCTTTGTTCTTGCCATTGCAAAAGTGTTACGTGAGTTACTTATATAATTATATTGTTATGATGTTCCTTATATGTGTACATTGAATTGTTGGTCATTTGTGCATAGTTTTGACTTAATTGTGCCTTTCTGATGCATTAACGATTTGATGCATAGGGACCATACTTTGTCAATGTGGAGTGTACTTACCAATATTTCTTCCCTTTTACTCAAAACATTGTAGGTTCGGGCCATTGAGGCATCATTGAGGTTAAAGCAAGAAGGCTTAAACTAGACTCTCCATGTTTTGGTATGCCCTCTAGTTCGAGGATACTATCACACATTCTATGTTAGTAGTACTTGTATTGTGTAGTAGACATTCATGTCTTTTCTATTGTTGAATATATATATGTAAGCCCTATGTGGAAATTATGGATTCGAATAAGGGCTTTGCACAAATTCTTTGACTTCATTTAGATGATTGGTATGGCACATATTATTAGACTAAATTCCTATGCGTTATTATGATATATTGTCAGAAGCCTATATATGCTATATAGGCAAAAGTTTTATCATTCCGAGTTTTTGACATTTGATGGTTATGATGAATGCTAAGAGTCTTGTCTTAGTCCTCGTAGAGGACAATGACGGTGGTAACGAATAGGGTGTGATTTTGGTCGTTACAAACTTAGTATAAGAGCATGAGGTTAAATCTTCTTCGGATTGATATCTCATTAAACAACGTCTAATGTAGTGTCTTATTAATAATTGTGAAGCGCGCAACACTTATGAATGAGAGACTATGTGATGCTTAGGAAGTTTCACTCTCTTGTTATTATTTAGTCGTGCCTAAGAATCGGAGAAGGACCCAGAACGGTTCATTGATGAAGTATTCAAGGTTCTTGATACTATTGGTGTTTCTTCTCAAGAAAAGGTGGAATTAGCCGCCTACCAACTCAAAGATTTGGCTCAAGTGTGGTATGAGCAATGGAAGGATGAGAGGCCAGTTATAGAAGGACGGATTACTTGGGGAGCTTTCAAAATGGCTTTCCTTGATAGGTTCTTTTCCTTAGAACTAAGGGAGAGTAAAATGCAAGAATTCATCAACCTTCATCAAATGGGGTATGATCTTGAAGAAGTATAGCCTCAAATTCACTCAACTATCAAAGCGTGTTCCTACGATGGTTGCAGATTCTAGGGCCAAGATGAACAAATTCGTCATGGGGATATCTGATCTTGTTGTAAATGAGTTTAGATTGTCTATGTTTATTCCTAGAATGACCATCTCTAGTCTCGTGGTTTATGCCGAACAAATTGAGGAGGAAAATCTTAATCAAGTTGGTAGTGAGTTTAAGAAGGTGAGAATCGGAGAGGGGAAATCTTCTAACAATAGGTATGAGGTTCAAGACAAACCAAGGTTCAAGAAGAGGTTTCATGAAAAATGATCTTCTAATTATCCAAGGGCCAATAAGAGCAAGGCTCCTACTCCCAAGCCAAAGAAGGAAAAGGTGGTCGTTCTTATGTTGATTGGCCTCTATGTTCTAAATCTGGTAGAAGGCATGATGGCAAGTATCTTATGGGAACGGGTAATTTCTATAATTGTGGCAAGAGTGGTCACATGAATAGAGATTTCCCTATGATTAAGACTCAAGGAGGGGAAAATTTTCAAGCTCAAGCAAGTGTTCTAAAATCGGACGCTCCTAAGAAGAATCGCTTCTATCCTCTCCAATCCCTAAGTGATCAAGAGAGCTTACTGGACATGGTCACCAGTATGTTAAAATTATTTTCCTTTGATGTATATGCTTTGTAGGATCCGGGAGCTACGTTATCATTTGTGACCCCTCTTGTACACATTAAATTTGAAATGCTACCTGACATATTAGATTAGCATTTCTCGGTTTCTACCGCGGTTGGTGTTTTCGTGGTGGTTGACAGAGTCTATAAAGGTTGTCCTATTTCCTTGCCCAATAGAGTTATGTTGATTGAGTTGATAGAACTTGATATGCTAGATTTCGATATTATATTGGGAATGGATTGGTTTCATGCTTGCTTTGCCTCTATTGATTGTAGGTCAAGGGTGGTCAAATTTAAATTTCCAAATGAACCCGTTTTTGAGTAGAATGGAGGAAACTAAAATCATAGGGGTAAGATCATTTCGTGTCTAAAAGCTTGCAAGTTAATTGCAAAAGGATGTCCCTATCACATATTAAGATTTAGTTACCTTGAATCTGAGGTCCCTCCAATAGAGTCGGTACCCGTAGTGAGGGAATTTCCAGACATCTTTCCCGATGACCTACCCGGAATTCCTCCCGAACGGAAGATTGACTTCGTCATAAACTTGTTGCCGGATACACAACCTATTTCAATCCCTCCTAATCGGATGGCCCCGGCCGAGTTGAAAGAACTAAAGGCTCAACTCAAAGATTTTCTAGATAAGGGTTTTATTCAACCAAGCATGTCCGCATGGGGTGCCCCAGTATGGTTTGTGAAGAAGGAGGATCGGTCCTTGAGAATCTTTATCGATTATCATAAATTGAACAAAGTCACTATAAAGAATAAGTACCCGTATCCTAGGATTGATGACTTATTTGATCAACTTTAAGGAGTAAGTTACTTTTCAATGATTGACTTGATGTTGGGTTATCACCGACTTAAAGTCAGGGAGGTTGATATTCCGAAAACAGAATTTCAAACAAGATATGCTCACTTTGAATTCCTAGTGATGTCATTTGGTCTAACAAATTCCCCGGCGGCATTCATGGATCGTATGAATCGAGTTTGTAGAAAGTATCTTGATTTGTTTGTGATTGTCTTCATTGATTACATTTTGACATACTCTAGGAGTGAAAATGATCACATGAGACATTTGAGGATAGTTTTTCAAGTTCTCAATGATAAACAACTCTTTGCTAAGTTTAGAAAGTGTGAGTTTTAGTTGTGGTCGGTTGCATTTCTTGGGAACATTGTCTTTATTAAAGGGGTATCGGTCGATTCCAGAAAGACGGAAGTGGTAAAAAGTTGGCCGAGATCTTTGAGTCCTATCGACATTCGAAGTTTTCTAGGGTTGGCTGGCTACTTCCGGAGATTTGTTGTGGGATTTTCGTCTATCGCATCACCATTTATGGCCTTACCCAAAATAAGTCCCAGTTTGAATGGTCGGAATCTTGTGAGAAGAGTTTCCAATTATTGAAAGATAGACCCACCTCTGCTCCGGTATTGACCTCACCGGAGGGTACCGAAGGCTTTGTGATTTATTGTGATGCCTCCAGAGTAGGTCTAGGATGTGTGCTCACGCAACATGGCAAAGTCATAGTGTGTTCCTCTAGACAACTCAAACCACATGAGAAGAATTATCAAACTCATCACGTTGAGCTTGTGTCTGTGGTATTTGCTTTGAAAATTTGGAGACACTATTCATGGGGTGCATGTAGATGTAACCGATTACAAAAGTGTCCAATATGTATTCAACCAAAAAGACTTGAATCTACGCCAAAGAATATTGTTAGAGCTTTTAAATGATTATGAGATGGGTGTCCTCTACCATCTCGTCAAAGCTAATCTAGTGGAGGTTGCTTTTAGTAAAGTGTCTATGGGTAGTGTCGCTCATGTTAATGATGACAAAAAGTAACTAGTCGAGGATTTCATATGTTGGCCCGTTTGGGTGTTCGAATGGATGAATTATCGAAAGGTGGTTTTATGGTTCGTCATAACTCTAAGTCGTCTGTAGTGGTGGATGTGAAGTCTAAGCAACATCTTGATCCCCTATTGATGTAGTTGAAATAGTCGGTCCTTAACAAGAATAATGAATCTTTCTCCCAAGGGGTGGATGGGGTACATAGGTACCAAGGGAGGTTAGTGTGCCGAATGTGAATGGTTTGAGGGATAAAATCATGGATGAGGCTCATGGATCCCTATACTCCATCCATCTGCGGGCCACCAAGATGTATCATGACTTGCGTGACATCTATTGGTGGAATGGAATGGAAAGGGAAGTAGTTAAGCTTGTATCGAGGTGACCAAATTGCCAACAAGTCAAACCCGAGCATCAAGGCACGGGTGGACTAACCCAAGATATTGATATCCCCACTTGGATGTGGGAAGATGTCAACATGGACTTTGTGGTAGGTTTGCCTCAAACACGTCGACAACATGATTTTATTTAGGTTATAGTGGATAGGTTGACCAAGTCAACCCATTTACTCCTCGTAAGACGGAGGATTATGCTAAATTGTATGTTAGAGAGATGTGATTTTACATGGGGCCCCATTGTTGATTATATAGGGTAGAGTAGCCCAATTCACTTCACACTTTTGGAGATCCTTCCAAAGTGGACTTGGTACGAAAGTAGAGCTTAGCACTGCTTTCCACCCTCAGACGGATGGACTAGTGGAATGCACCATCTGAACTATATAATATATGCTAAGTATTTGTGTTATTTATTGAAGGGTAATTGGTATGATCATCTACCATTAATCGAATTCTCCTACAACAATAGCTACCATGCAAGTATCGGTATGGAACCTTCTGAAGCATTTTATGGTAGAAGGTGCTGGTCCCCGATTGGATGGTTTGATGTGGGTGAGTTTGCTCTTCTTGGTCACGAATTGGTGTATGAGGCCACCAAGAAGGTTCGGCTTATAAGATAGAGGTTGAGAACGACTTTTAGTGAATAAAGTCCTATGCCGACAATGGAAAGAGGGACCTTGAATTTGAAGTAGGAGATTGGGTGTATTTGATAATTTAACCTATGAAAGGAATGATGAGGTTTAGTAAGAAAGGAAAACTTAGTACTCGTTATGTGGAGTCGTATGAAATTTTAAAGAGGGTCGGGAGTGTTGCCTATGAGTTGAAGTTTCCAAATGAGTTGGCCATGATTCATCCGGTATTCAATGTTTCTATGCTTAAAAAGTGTACAGGGGAACAGTTTCCATTTTTCCTCTAGAAGGATTAAGGGGTATAGGAGGACATTCTTATAAAGAGGTCCAGTTGATATCTTGGATCGTAAAATTATGAAATTATGGAATAAGGAGGTCGTCTCCATAAAAGTGCTATAGAGGAACCATCTTGTTGAGGGTCAAACAAGTTTGGCCGAGGCCGACATGAAGACCCGCAATCCTCATCTTTTCCCCCCTATTCCTATCCAAGATTAAGGTTATTAATTCCTCATATGACTATTATGAATAATGTTGAACTTATCATGTTTTTCTAAATATGTGCATATTGTAGTAGAAATTCATGCCTAAGTTGAGTTCCTGTCTTTCCATGAAACATGTTTATTATGTTAGCTTTCAGATGAATGTGTTGTGCGTTATAAGTATTCATGGAAAATTATAATGGGATTAATTGATATCGTATTGATAAGAAATAAACATGTCAACTTTTAATGTTCATATTGAGCTCATATTGAAATGGAGAAGGTAGTACCTCCTTATGGGATATGAAAAGTCGAGCTTTTGTTATGGTATGTGTGGATTCAGTTACAATTTGTTTAAGTTATGTTTCATGTTGAAGGGAGTTGAAATTTACACCTATGAGGTGTGGCTCATTATGATATTGATGGTTGGTTTGCTGCTAGTGTTGAGTCTTTTTCATTTTTCCCGATAGAAGGTTTAGAGTATCATTCGGGGATGAATGTCACTAAGAGGGGGATATTGTAACACCCCGTAAATTCCTTGACCTATAAAGAGCTTAAAATGTTTAATAATGATGGTTTTATACCTAATAACTATAAATAACTTGTTTTAGAAGTTTCGGAGCAATAGGATTAAAGAAAAGCCTTAACGTCCGTAAACTAGCGAAATTTAACAAGTTGACGTAGCTATGTTTGGTGAATGTTTCGGAGGGTCATATGGAATCCAAAACTTTTAAAAATACTTTTCTAGGTAGAGTGTATCATATAGAGTCTAAAAATTCGAAAAGGACACACCAAACACTACCGGAAGGATGCTTATGAACGACCCCAACATGGGTAGGCAGGCTGCCGAAGCGGTCTGCGAAAGTCAAGAATTGGGGGGCTACTCTGCGATGCGGATCTGACTCGGACCTCACTTAATCATCTCAAAATTCAAAAATAAATTTGGGAATTAACCCTTTGACGGGCACCTACTTCCCAGATATCGTAAGTCATATTTTGGTGTTTTGAGTTCATAAATAAACTCATTTAAGTGAGGGGTCTTTTGGGTAATTTAATGGATAACAATATAATGTATTAGGTTCTTTTTTAGGTCAATTTAATCACTCAAATCAAGTCCCACAATTTCAAATCAAAAAAATCACTCTCGCTCTCTCCCAAATTCTCTCTTCTTCCAAAACTCCATTTAAGACCATTAGTGCCCAAGAAGAAGATCAAGCCTTCAAGTTTTTCAATCCAATATGGTGGATGTCTCATAAATAAGGTATGATTTGTTTCACTCCTTGGATTCCTTTCCCCAAGAGGTCCTTCAAAATATGATTTCTAAATCCCACAAAAAAGGGTTTTTCTCCTCACATAGGTCTTCTTTCTAATATTAAATTGTGAGTTAAATGTGATTAAATATAATGAATAAATTTTGTTTAAGTATGAATTAATGGTAAATCAATGAATTCCTATGAGATTTACCTTGACCCATGTATTTCCCTAAATCGCCAATTTCTTGGTTTTATTAAGGTTAATTGTTGAGGGTGATGAACATGTCACTTGTTTACTTTGATTTTAGGTATGTTAATACTTCATGAATTTCCCTATTTAATATGTTGATTTTAATTTCTTTGGTATTTAAGTTTTATGTCCCAATAAGGGCAACGAGGTATGATCTTGATTCTCTTTTGATCTCAATTATGCAAGGTGGAATGTACTTGTGTGATAATGATGCTATAGCTAATTGTGTTGTTGTGATGTTGGTCACAAGGATCTCTCATCCCTAACCCTATATCTATGAATTTGCTATGAAATATGTAATTATGTTATGACGTGAGCATTATATGATTGAATGAAATTTCTCATGATTATATGTTTATATGGTTATGATGTTCCTTATATGTGTACATTGAATTGTTGGTCATTTGTACATAGTTTTGACTAAATTGTTCCTTTTCTCATGCATTAATGATTTTATGAATAGGGACCATACTTAGTACATGTGGTTTGTACTAACTTATATTTCTTCCCAAACATTGTACGTTCGGGCCATTGAGGTATCTTTGAGGCTAAAGCATGAAGGCTTGGACTAGACTCTCAAAGTTTTTATATGCCATCTAATTCGATGATTCTACCACACACTCTATCTTAGTAGTACTTGTATTGTGTGGTAGACATTCATTTCTTTTCTATTGTTGAATGTATTGATGTAATCCCTATGTGGCAATTATGGATTCGTATAAGGTCTTTGCCATGCTTCATTGGCTTCATTTAGATAGTTGGTATGAGATAAAGTATTAGACTAAATTCCTACGCGTTATTATGATCTATTGTGAGAAGCCTGTGTATGCTTCCTATGTAGGGGTCTATGTAAACCTCAATGCTATACAAGAAAAAGTTTTAAGTTTCTGCATTTTCACATACAATTGCTATGAGGAATTTACAGGCATGTCTTAGTCCCCGTAGAGGACGATGACGTTGGTAATGACTAGGGTGTACTTTCGGTCGTTACAATACTAGTATGGGTAAGGGTATGGGACTTTTTCTATGCATTGCACATGTGTGCCTTGATAGGATAGTTTCTACTTTTGGTTTCTATGTGCAGTAATATGATATATAGTCATGTGTTACCTTAATGTGTTATGTGATAGGTTTGCTAAATAAATGTATACACACACATGAACGATGATCTAGTCGAAAGAGGATCCTAGAAATGTGTGCTCAAGTGTTTCCTAAACTTTATAGTGCTAATGATATATGCTATGTCTATGTGAAAGGGTTTCTCACATGAATTAGGTTTATGAACTTTCATCTACGACCGATAAGCTAAGAATATGAGGTAATGACTCCCCTAAGCCTATATTTTATAAAGTAATGTAATAATGGCTTTTCAATAAAGGGAACTCAGCTTAGCACCAAGGTAACTTGTAGATGAGGGGTGGAACCTTCCCAAGGAGGGAAGGTAGGGTTCACCATAGTCCTCACGGAGTGGATAGCCTTATGAAAAAAAAAAAGGGTGTAGAGAGATGTTTCAATGATGCCCCCAAGTTCCATAAACTATGCTTGCCACATAGGATCTAGCAATGTGCTATCAACTAAAATTCTAGCATTTGTTAATGTTCAACCTTGGATAGGTAAGAAGACCTTCCATTGGTGTATGACTCTACAATACCAAATTCCATGTTTAGCACCCATGGAATTAGTGTCGGTTAAAGCTATAGTTTCCCTAAAGTAAAATGAACAAGGTAAATAAATGACTAACACCCTAACTAGAATGACCTAAGGGAGGTCACTTAGGATAGATGCAAGTAATGAACCCCTCTAGACATTGTACATGTGGCATCATAGGGAGTTCTAGCAAGGTGATCTAAGGTATATGATTATGATTATATCTTTATACATGACTTTGTAGTATTTATCTATTTGTTATGTAGATGTGCATGGTATGAGTCTATGTGATGTGTCTTATTCTTATATGAACTATGTGAGTCTTAATGACTATATGATGAAGATTGTTTACTTGAATGGAGTTGTCCTCTCTTACTTGTTGATGTTGAAACAGAATATTAAGGCTTGTGGTCTTATGATAGGTTTACTAAGTATGTGTCAGGTTATGGGGTTTTACAAATAAACTGCACTAGTAGACTTAGAGTATTATTATGAGTAGGTCTTATAATGCATTAATGTGAAGTGAAATGAATATATGTATCATATGTGTAAATGGATGTAACTTACTATAAAGCCAATGGGGTTCTGACTTAAATGGGTCTATCATGTGCTATACTTTTATGATGATATGTTATGACTTTTGTAGGTTGTATGTATGTTTTTTTTGGGCTAAGGTGATGTATTGCACCAAGTATCACTACAGGGTTACGTGGGAGGTTACCGAGTAGAAGAAAAGATAGTTCACTGTAAGGCAAAAAGGGTTTCATTGTAAAGTGACCTAAAAAATGATTATAATTGTATTTGTGATTTTCTATGATGTTTGACCTTTGAATATGTCAATATGAAGTACGTGAATGATATAAATGCTATTGTATGAAGGTTTTATGAAGATTTACTCAAAAAGGCATGATGTATGATTTCAAGAAAATGTCCCTTTTATATACATGTTTTTGCATGGTTGTCATACATAGTGTATTCTTGTACTAATCCCATTATTCTCTATTTGTAAAAAAAAAAAGTGTAGGTTATGGATGATTAAAGTATGTCTTGAACGGTGAAGAGCTTGATAGATGATTCCCGAGCTCAATGAAAGGAATCCTTAAGTTCAAGGATCTCCTACTTATGTTTACTGTAAAGTTTTATAAGTTGTATACTTATGATTATGTAGTAAGGGTTGTGTCCCTAATGTACTCTAATGTTGTTGAGTCTTAGATGGAAAAAAGAATTAGAGTTTAAGTATGTAATATATGTACATATATATATATACATACATACATATATATATATATATATATATATAT
>NC_028638.1:20226662-20249540 GCF_001406875.1 Solanum pennellii | reverse complement strand
TATATATATATATTTAATAAATATATAAACACAAATAATATATATATATATATATATATAAATATATATATATATCTTATACACGACATTATGGTGTTAATATAATTTCTATAATAATATGCATAGTGTTGGTCTTATTGTGTCTACATGATGAAGGTCTTAGTTAGTATGCATGCGGTTGGCTATGCTTGTTATATAGATGTATGAAGTAAATGGAGATGTTTTTGATCTCATTGATTTGTTTACTTAGTGTGTGTGAGGCTATGGAGCTTCACATGTACATTGCACTGGTAGACTTAGATTAGGATTGTGAGTAAGTGTAACACCTCAAAAATGACTTAGGTTAAAAAGAATTTCACTTGGTTTTAATGACGGTATAAGGTCCTAAATTGTTCTATAATATTGTATTGAGTATGTGTCTAAGATTTTAGGTTCATTAGAAGTAAAACTTCAAGGGATGACTAAGATGTTTGACGACTAAGTCACCTATGTGCCCCATATGTGGTTTTATGTGTGTGTGATTCTTGAGGTTATAAGGTCCTTAAATAAGTTATTATTGTGTATATATGCAGTGTGTCAAGTTTCGTTATGTTTGGAGGTTAAACGTCCAAGAACGTACATGATGTTCGAAAGGTTTTCCTTCAAACGACCTTGTGTGTCTAAGCATGTTTCGTTGAGTTTTATATTTTTGATTTGGATAAAATTCATGTGATAGGTCCTAAACTAGTATACAAACATGTTTAGGTTGAAAACATCTGGGAAAACATCCCCAAGGACCATCCAGGGGTCCTTCTTGAAGGACACATGTTGGTGGGAAAGATTGCCCAAGACAGAGCACCTACGGATGGCAATCGACGCCCATTGGGTCAGTCGACGCCCACTAGGTGAGGTATATACAATGGAAACTTAAGACTGTAGAAGGAGGGGCCAAAGATCAGACTCATTACCCAACCATGGACCAACAGGACGACCCGTTGGTCAAGGAATGGGGCATCGATGGTCCATACATTGATTGGATCTGTCTTTGAGTAGCTTACTGTATGTTCAAGGGGTGAATTGGTAAATTCACCCCACGTCCTAATATGAATATTGGCGGATCCTTAGTGGTCTTTTCGGTAATTTAAACATGTACATAGATCTTTAACACTTAGAAGATTTCATTCTTCAAAATCAAAACCCAAAATCCGTTAGAAATTCCTTAGAACTCCATTCAAGTCAAAACTCAAGGAAGAGCTTGGATTGGATATTAAAGTGGTGATTCTTCATACAATATTAGGATTAGGTTCATTGAGGTATGATTTTTGATCATTGAAATTCTATTTATCAAGGATCCCAACATTCAAAGATGTTCTCTAAAGTTTTAAAAGATGAATTGTCCAATTTTGTGATCTATCCATAGGTTCTTGCATTAAAGATTTTTAAGCATTGTATAATGATTGAATTTTTGTTAATTAGAATATTTTAACTCAATCAACCTATGAACCCATGCAATTGATGAACCTTAGTTTTTGACTATTTTATGGGTTACATAATATTGACTTAATTCTTATGAATTCTAATATAGTTTTCTATGGGTTATCTATTGATGTAAGAATTGTATTCAATTTATATATAATTGGTATTATATTGATAAATATAAATTTAATTAACCTAGTTTCATTGAGTATTATGTTTAATGCATTGAATTGATGTTCATGGCCATGGGTAAGGGCCTTATGATATTGAATTTGGTGATTTAGCATTGGATTGTGGTGTTGAGGATGGAGGTGTGGTACACTGTCCTAATTCCCTTTATTTTATATTAATTAGACTTCAATTATGTTGTGATTGGTATTATCCACTTATGGTGGCAGTGTTATTTGCTTTACTTGCAATTGATGTGGCCTTGTCGCCGTTACTTTATGTATTATGATGAACATGGCCTTGTCGGCAACTACTTGAAGTATTATGATGATTTGTGTAATTGATTATGTGAAGTTGGATAATATCTATCTACCTAATAAGTAATGTGAAAGTATATGTGTTCTTCTATTTATGCTATTTAGGTGATCATGTTAGACTATGACTATATCTTTGTTTATAGTCTTAGGATTGATGCATGGTTATTCCTACATGACCATATGAGTCTATGATGGTCATATTGGTGATGATATGGTAGTATGTATAGAGGATAATGGTTACTTCTATCTGCTTCTAGAATTACATGTGATATGTTTTAAAGTGAAGTATGTTGTGTCTTATCTTGGTTGACTTGTGTCCCTTAGGTGATGCATGTATGAATGTGAATATGTGATTTCTTTACTTAGGATACTTAATCCTTCTTAGTGTGGTATGTTTAAATGATATGAAACCTTAAATGATTTTAAGAGAGTCCTTTATGTGAAACTTTGAACCTAGTGGTAAGGTTATGAATGCTCAAGTCAAAAGTCGTAATGGAATCCTTTATGTAAAGGAATAATATACTTAAGGTTGATTGGATGGAACGACATCATATCAAACCTTAAGAAAGTAATTATGAGCTTCATGTCGCCATTGTAAGGTAGCCCTAGAGGAACTCTTTGGTATTGTAATTGTAATTGGTTTATGAACTTTATATGGAACCCCTTTATATGAACCTTAAGTGTAAATTACTCTATAAGAGCAAAGGCTAGCACATAGTGAGTATGGTAAGGGAAGTAGTTCTAGTTAAAGGATGACACTAGAGTACAAAGCATGTCCTTCATATTCCTTAACAATGTGCCTACATGGGATGTGTGTAAGTTATACCATAGGCAAGTAGAACACCCACATCGGAGTAGGTTAGAACCCTGGATTCTATGGTTTTCTATCATGCTCTATGTCGGTTATTGCCTATTCTCTTTATATGGGATACTTACTTGCATTAGAGACGTTCTATGATGTTTAGGTGGTGGTATGGGACGCTATCTAGACATTGCACAATAGTCTTAAAAGTTATTAGTTAGATTCCCTAGGTATTGTCCAAGAGTATTACTTGAATGTCTTTATATGATGAATGTGTCTTAAATGAACTAATTAATGTAATGATTTAAGTTAAGAAAGTATGTTAAATGAATAAGTACTCATCTAGAGTAGTTAAGGGTTGTCTAGTTAAGGTGTGAAGAGGGTATAGGAATGGTCACTTCTTATCTTACCTAGATAAGTCTCACGGGTGACTCTAGTTAGGGCAGATTGAGAATATGTAGACATGATCTACCCTTAGGTAATCTTAAGGATTATTTAGGTTATCTTGAAGGGGCCAATCATGGACGTTATCTTCTTGATTTACTTAAGTATGTCTTTTGATAGACTTTGGAAGGAGAATTTCATATTATCTATAAGGTGATGAATTAAGTGAGAATGATTATATCATAGGTAGTCTATAGGATATCTTAAGTGTGAGTGCAAGGGATTGTATGGGCGGTCGCTTCAAAACTCACACAAGTTACACTTAGAATCTTCTTTGGAAGAAAAATCTCATGTTTATGTGTATGGTGTCTTGTAAGTGTGTTTATCTCATTATAGATGGTCTTAAGGAGAGGTTTTGTGGTCTCTCTCTCTTTATCTTTCTTAAGTGAGTCTTAGGATAGCTTTAAGTGAGGGAGTTGCATACTTTGAAAGTTTTACTGCTAAGTAAGAAACTTCACTATAACATTGAAAAATGGTCACTATAAAGTGACTTAGCTTACTGTGTAGATTTTCTAAAATGTATTAAATTCCTTAAATTTCATCTTATGTGTTTCTAAGATGATAAATGATGTTCTTATGATTATATTATGAGATTTAAATGAAAAAATGCATATTTTCAATAAATTTATGTTTTCATGATTTAATGAATTATGCCATCCTTACTACATGTGGTTGTACTAATTCCATGCGTTTATCTATCTCTGCAGTGGTCGGTAGGTGTGGAGCATTTGGGAAGCAAGGCTTGGATCGTATCACCATTCAAGTGAAGTGGAATTATGTCATCATTTGACTTGAGGGTATAGATGTCTTTTTTATCTCTTATTGAAGTATTGTAATAGATTGAGTATTCCTATATTCGTATTGTGTATAGGCCGTGTCCGAAGTATTCTCTAGTCTAAGCTTAGATGAAATTGAGACTTAGTATTTTATATGATTGAATATGAAAGAGTTTTTAAAGACTTATATGTATAGTTTTAATTCCGCACTGCTTTTCATATGTTTATATGTGATGAACAATATGAAATGGTCCGTACAAGACCTCTGAGAGGTCAAGTTCAAGTACGCTGGTTGCAATCCAGATTTGCCCTAACTTCTATGGTGTGGTTTCGGGATTTGACTAGCTTGGTATCATAGCATAGGTTTCGAAAGTAGTCTTAGGAATCCCTTAAACACATTGAATATTTCATTTTTCCATATCTAAACCTCAAAATCCCTTAAGAAATCTCAAAGACTCCATTGAAGTCCAAAATCAAGGAACAGCATGAAGGTGACGTTTTGAGTTGAAATTCTTCATCAAAGTGAAGAATTAGGTCCATCAAGGTATGGATATTCATCCTTGAAACTCTCTTCATCAAGGAGCCCCGATTCTCAAGATGTTTTCTATGTTTTTCTAAAGTTGAATTGTCCAATTTCATGATTCTATCATGAGTTCTTGCATAAATGATTTCTAAACATCCAATAATGATTTAATCGATATTGTATTGATGATTTTAATATAAACTACCTATGAACCCATGAATTGGATTAACCCTGCATTTTGACTTAGTTATGGGTTATTTGATATTGATCTAATGTTGATGAATTCTTATGTATTTTTATATGGGCTATTCATTGATGTAATGATTGTAGTAAATTGATATCTAGGTTATATTAGACTGATGAATTTACATTGATTTGACCTAGTTCATTGATTATTGTAGTTTTTTAGTTGAACTGTTTGTTATGGCCTTGTGTAAGGGTCTTGTGTTATCGAATTGACTAATTTGACTTTTGATTATAGTGTTGAGGATGATGTGGGGGTATGCTGCCCTATTCGTTTTATTTTGATGTTGTTCATACTTCAATTGTATTGTGATTGGTATGGTCCACTTATTGTGGCGGTGTTTTGTGCTTTACATGCAAGTGATGTGTCCTTGTCGGTGTTACTTTATTCAATATGATGATATTTGCCTTTTTGACAACTACTTGAAGTAATATGACTATTTGTGTAGTTTGATTATATGAAGCATGACAATATTATCTACATGTGGAGTCATATATGTATTATTCTATTCATGTTGTCTTAGGTGACCATGTTAGACTAAGCCTTTGACATTATGTGTATAGTGTTGGAGTTGAGTCTTGGTTATTCCTACTTGACTATATGAGTCTATGTTCATTACATTGATGATGTTATGATAATATAACATGACTTGAAGATGTTAGGGTTGTTTCTAGGTGCTTCTAGAATGACTTGCATTATGAGTTAAAGGTGAAGTATATGGTGTCTTGTCTTGGTTGACATGTGTCTCTTGCTTGATGTATGAATGATTATTAATATGTGATGTCTTAATTTAGGGTGTTAGAACTGTTAGTATTGAATTTATGAATGACATGTGACCTTAATGAACTTAAGATAGTCTTTTATGTGAAAACCTTAACTTAGCGATAATGTTGAGATTGTTGAAGTTGTAAGCAGTAATGGTATGCTTCAAAGTAAAGGAATGATAGACTTAAGGTTAATTGGATTGAACGAAATCATATTAATCCTTAGGGAAGTCATCATGAGCTTCTTGTCTCCATTGTTAGGTGGCCCTAGTGGACCTTCTTTGGTAGGGTAAATGTGATTGGGTTATGAACTTGTGTTGGAACCACTATATGTGAACCTAATGTGTGAATTACTCAATTAGGAAGAAGGCTAGAACCGACTGATTATGGTAAGGTAAAGTAGTTCTAGTTAAGTATGAGACTAGATTACAAAGTTTGCCCTTCATATTCCTTAATCATGTGCCTACATGGGATGTCTCTAAGGTCTACCATTGGCAATTAGAACAACCTCATCAGAGTAGGATACAACTCCGAATTCCATGTCAAGAAATCATGGTCTATGTTTGTTATCCACTGTAACACTGAGTTGAGGTCACTGTAAAGTGTCTTAAAAAATTATGATTTTTTGTTGAAGTTATCTTATGTGTGTTTAAGTTGTTAAATGTTGTTCTTTTGATTATAATATCTTATTTAAATGAAAAGATGCATATTTCAAATAAAATTTCACTTTCAGGATTTTTATAAATAATGTCATACTTAGTACATGTGGTTGTACTAACTCCATGCTTTTATATATCTATGTAGTTCTTGGTAGGTTAGGAGCTTTTGGTAAAAGAAGACTTGGACTTAGAAGATCATTCAAGAGAAGTTGGAGTATGTCCTCATTGACTCGAGGGTATATATTTCTTTTGTTTTCCATTCAAATTATGATAATAGATAAGTATTCCCATATTCGTATTTTTCAGTATGGGTCGTGTCGCAAGTATTCATGTGTCTTAAGATGATGAGATTTAGACATAGTATTTCCTATTACTTTTATATGAAAGAGATTTTAACGACTTTATTATGTTTGTGAAAAGTTTTAATTCCGCACTAATTTTCACTATATTTATGTGATGGATGATATGAAAGGGCTTGTATAAGACCTCCGAGAGGTCGAGTATGCCAGTTATAATCCTTTATTGTACCCTAACTCCTATGGTGTGGTCTTGGGATGTGACATTCACTATACAGTGAATTAATTCACTATAACAATGAATGAGCTTACTGTAAACTGACCTCTAAATTATGATTTTTGGTTTAAATGTTATCTTATGTGTTTCAAAGTATTTAAATGTTGTTCTCATGGTTATAATTTGATTTCTAAAATAAAAGATGCATATTTTCAATATACGTCCATTTTAATGCTTTTCATGCATAATATCATACTTAGTACATGTGGTTGTACTAACTCTAATGTTTTTATCTATCTATCTATATAGTTCTTGGTAGGTGAGGAGCTTTTGTAAAAGAAAGAAGACTTGGAACATAGCATCGTTCAAGAGAAGCTGAAGTATGTCCTTATTTGAATCGTGGGAATATATGTCTTTTATGTTTTCTATCAAAAGTATTGTAATAGACTAGTATTTCTATATTCTTATATTGACGTATGGGCCGTGTCCAAAGCATTCTTGTGTCTTAAGATGATGACATTGAGACTTAGTATTTCCTATTGCTTTATATGAAACAGTTTTTAAAAACTATGATATGTTTAGTGAAAACTTTTAATTCCGCACTACTTCTTCACTATGTGTACGTGATGAATGATATGTAAGGCCTTTTACAAGACCTCTGAGAGGTCAAGTACGCCGGTTGAAATCCAAGATTGCCCATAATTTCTAGGGTGTGGTTTCGGAATGTGACAAGCTTTGTATCAAATCATAGGTTGTGAAAGTAGTATTAGGAATCGAAAAGTCTCATAAAGTCACGTGTAGTAGTGTCTTGACCATCGGTGTGAGTCGCGACACATCTAGTTTTAATATCCTTCTTAATGTGTTTCCTTGTGTTTCTAGGAAATGGATACTAGAAGGATGGTCTATAGAAGGTTGGAAGATGAGCGGTTGAATGAGGAGATTCCTACTCAAATCGATCAACTTGAGAAAGTTCCTCAAGATGGGCAAGGTGTCCAAGCTGCTCAAGGTGCTGTAGTGCCTCCCCAAGGTGATCATATTCCTAATGTGGAAGGAGGTAATGAGGTGGCGGTGGTTTATCCGGATTTGACTAATCAAGATATTAGAGAGGCTTTAATTGCTTTAGCCCAAGCCATGACTACTCAAATTATTTTGAGTATGATGCCTACAACGAATGTGGTGGAGAGCACTATGACTTCTAGGTTGAGTGATTTTGTGAGGACGAAGCCTCCTATCTTTCTTGGCTCTAAGGTGGGGAGTATCCACAATAGTTTCTTGATGGGGTGTATAAGGTGTTGAGTACTATGGGAGTTACTATAACGCCCCAAAATAAACTAAGCTGAACTAGATAGTCGTGAGTGTTTCTTGAGTTAATTTTTTTTAAAATGAGTTAATTTAGTGTTCTTAGGCAGTGTGTGAAGTTTGGTTAAGATTGGAGTTCAAACGTCCAAGAACGTCCATGACGTTTTGAAGGTGTGCCTTAGAAAGTGTTTTGTGTTTTGTTGTGTTTGAGTGAGTTTTACGTGTTTATTTTTCTTGAAACTGATGTGAGGTGTTAATAAGACCTATACGACTTAGTTTAGGGGTTTAACGTCCGGGAACGACCCCACCTAGGACCCACGAGGGGCCCTAGATGAAGGGCCCAAGACTTGGACCAAACTGCCTAGACCACTGCTCAATCGATGAGGCAGTCTACTGGGCGTAGGCCCATCAACATCTCATCACGGCAGAATCATCCAATACATAGTTGTAAGTCTAGTGCCATTGACGCCCATCAGCACGGGCCATTAATCAAACGACGCGCAGTAGCTTGGGTCGTCGATTGGCACCTGCTAAAGCTACTGCACGTTTGTTTCCTACTTGGGGTGTTTTGTATAAATTCACCCCAAGTATTTTAGGACCCTAAGCTGATATTTTTAGTGTTTTAAGTGATATTAGTTAGTTTTAATCCTTTGACCTAGAAAAGACCACTAACATTAAATATTCAAACTCCCTCTCTAAAGAAAACTCTCTCAAAGTCACCATTGGAGCTAAGACTCAAGGAAGGAAATGAGGGTGGGTTTTGACGTGTACCTTAACTAAAATTAATATGTTTTCTTATCTTTGAGGCATGGTATACATCCTGGAACCCTCTTCAATTCAAGGAGTCATTTCCGAAAGATTTCAAAAAGGGTTTTCAAACTTAAATTCCTTGTATCTTTGCTTTTAAGCATGGGTCTTCTTGTAAAAGTGTTCTAATGATTAAAATGTTTTAATTCTAGTATGAATTGATGATTTTACTGTAAAAAAATTAATGAACTCAAGTATATGTTCAAACTTTTAGCTTAAGAAATGGATTGAATGAGCATGTTTGGGTAAGGTATGAACTTTGTTTTCTTGTGTTGTTGTTTTTGTTTAGCAACTGCCATAAGGGTCTTATTATGATGAAATATTGAGAAATTGATTATAGTGGATGATGTCTTGGTTAAATGGTGAGTTTTCTATTTGTATAGATCTTATGATGAATTATTCTTGAATGGTATGGTCCACCTTCTTTGTGGCGGTGTTTATTTGATGAACTTGATATTAGTTAGTATGTTTTGTGAGTGTGGATTTGAAGGCCTAGTACATGAAATGAAGTGAATTTTAAAATAATTCTTGTGTTGTCTTTTGTGAGGTTGAATAGTATGTTTTGCTTATATTATGCCTATGTAAAGTATAAGACTCTATGAAGTATGTAAAGTATGTATATTGATTAATGTGTGTCTAAAGCATGTACATAAGTTAATGTTAACGAAATGATGCTTATATGCAAGATGTGCTCACAAGTACTCACACATACTTAAGTAAATCTATTAAGTTAAATTGAGTAAATAGAGGATTTTTGAGGTGAACACTCTTCGTTATTTTAACTGAAGTGTTTAGTAGGAACCTCACTACATCCTAACAGCTTTCTAAGATAGGTCGGCGGATGAATGCCCTTTGTGAGTTGAGATGTGGTGTTCAATTGCTATCCTTAACCTATAGTTTTAAGTGTTTAGAATCAGTGGGGGTTATGTCTAGCACCGAGAGGATATGAAGAAGAGGTGGCTACAGTTCGTGAGTTGAGATGTTGTATTCCAATGTACCTCTTGAGATTAGTAGTCCTCGTGAGTAGATAATGAGTTACTTTGTAGAAATATCCTTGTCCCTTAACTATGCGCTCGCATATGTGTAGCTATTGGGAAAGCCATGTAAAAGTTAAAAAGAATGACCTTACTCTAGGCAAGTGAGGATCCCTCATCCGATAGTGGTTAATGTCGGGATTCCGTCTCTAGCTCTCATGGTCTATGTCGGTTAAGATAACCCTCCACAAAACAATTAATTGAACTAAGTCTTCTAAAATAACGTTCTACTTAAGGTAGGTGGTGGTATGGGATGCTATCTACTCATTGCACTAGGTAGGACCTTCTATAAGGGAAGACTTGGTGCCAAACCTTCTAGAAGAATTTACTACTTAGGGTAGGTGGTGGTATGGGATGCTATCTACTCATTTCACTAAGTAGTCATTCCGAAAGGTAAGACTTTGGTGGTTTGTTGGGTGTCTTTTAATGTCTTTCCATTTATTGAGGGGCTTGTTTCTCCCGAGTTGAGTAAGCTGTAGGGGGTAGTCTTGAGGAATGCTTTAATGTGTATTGAAGGAGGCATATGCATACTTCCTTCATGTCTTACCTTAGTGATTCTTAGGATAATATCGAGGTAGGGAAACTCTCAGGGAAAATGAGTTCACTTTCTCTTTTGCTTGGCCTTGGAAGTTCACTCATTTAGAATAGGATAGTTCATTGTGAATGTTTTAAACGATTCTTTTTTAAGGTCCAAATTTTTTACTATAATGTTAGTTGGAGTTCACTGTAAGTTTTTGGAAGATACTGTAAATGGTCTCTTTTGGTTTAAAATTAAGGAATCTCTTGTCTAAGTATTAAGTGATGGTTCTTATGATGTTTTGATTTTATATCTTTGAATGTTTTACCTAATTGCATGAAATGTTATTTTACTAAAATGTCCCTTTTAACATGTTTTTGCATATACAATACTTAGTACATTAATTTTACTAACCCCATACATTTCTATACTCTATAACTATAGGTTGAAGACTTTTTGAAAGATTCCAAGGCGAAGCCTAGGAAATTCACTTTCTCAAGAATTGGTATGTCCTCATATATTCGAGGACATAGCCTTTTGTTTCATAGTTTTATCATTAACACTTTATATGTATTTGATTTCAATGAAAAGGGTTGTGCCCGTAAGATATCATATATCGTGTTTTAAGTTTGGCTTGTGACGATGAGATTTCTTAAGTATTTATTAAAGATTTCCTTTTTATTAATTTATTCGTGAAATGTTTTAATTCTGCATTACCTTTTCATGTCTTATGTAATGTATGCTAGTAGAAGGTCTAGTACAAGACCCCAAAAGGTCAAGTACGCCCGATCGCGAAACGAGGGTTCCTCCTAACTTATAGGGGGTACTTTCGGGTCATGACAGTTACATCTAGGGAGAAGGCGGAGT
This sequence comes from Solanum pennellii, assembly GCF_001406875.1. Classification (NCBI taxonomy): domain Eukaryota; kingdom Viridiplantae; phylum Streptophyta; class Magnoliopsida; order Solanales; family Solanaceae; genus Solanum; species Solanum pennellii. The sequence continues at coordinate 20,238,351 of NC_028638.1, read as the reverse complement.
TGGATTCGTATCAATGGAAGAATGTTTCTGAAATATGCTAAACTCAATGGAAGTATAATAGGACGGAGGAATCGGGTCCTATTGAGTGGGAAGAATTCAAAGGAATCTTTTCTTGGTAAGTACTTTCACCGGAAGAGAAAGGGAAGTTAAGGTGGAGGAGTTTATAAATCTTATGCAAGGGAATAAGAGTTTTGAGGAGTACTCTTTGAAATTCTCAACTTTGTCAAGGTATGCCCCTTCTCTTGTGTCTAATCCAATAGATGAAATGTGTCGTTTTGTGACGGGAGTAGTCGACTTAGTGATGGAGGAAAGTCGTACCGCTATGCCACCTGATGATATAACCCTAGCTAGACTCATGATGTATGCACAATCGATTAAAGAGTCTAAACTTAGGAGGATGGCTAGAAGCTTGAAAAGGAGTGGTGCTAATGATCAATAGCAAACTAGGTTTAAGAAGAGGGCTCAAACTCATGAAGAACCTAAGAGTGCTAAGGTGAAATTGGAGAAAGGAGGTGGGTCTCAAAAGGTCAAATCTACTTGTGCCAAATATGGCAAGAAATACTATGGTGAGTATGTATTGGGCACCGGGAGTTTCTTTGGTTGTTGTAAGGAAGGACACAAGGTGTGAGATTTTCCTATGATTTTTTATAGAGGAATAGTGGGTAAGCAAGTTTCTCCTAGTGTTTCAAATGATGATGCTCCAACAAATAGGCGTTTCTACGGACTTCGGTCTAGAGGGGAGAAGCCGGATGAGAGTGATGATGATGTTGTTACTTCTCTTTCTCTAATTGTAATATGAGTTCCTTCTATGTGGTGGAGTATGGTTAGTAAATGGGATAGAATGGTATAGAAGCATGTTGCATATGCATGGTGTTTAGGAGTTTTGTTGAAATTGAATTTCATTAACTTCTTGCATTGTGTATTTTATGAAGTTATGATTATATTGTAAGATGTGTTTATATGATGTTACTTTGCATATTAGCATGTTCATATCATGAATTGCCTATGAGACACATTTTTAGAAAATTTGTAAAATCACTATAGCATTAAAAAAGTTCACTGTTAAAATTTTGGAAAATTGACTAATTGATTCTTTGGTCTAAAATTGTTGTAATATGTTTAGAACTTATGTATATAAGTATGATATTTATTATAAAATGAGTTTTTACTATTTGGAATGAAGCATGTGAGTTTTGTAGCATGATGAGTTATAGAATTGTCTTCTAGTTTCTTGTTTTATTGTGATTCTCTTGACTATGTGAAATTAATGTTTTATTCTTTTATATGTGTTGTATGGAATGTTTATTAGATTCTATATGTATCTCTATTCTTGGAAGTGTTCAAAGACGGGCAAGTGTCATTCGAGGACGAATGTTGTCCAAGTGGGGGAGATTGTAAGACCCCAAAAATGACTTAGGTGAACTAGAGTCTAAAATGTTGGCATTAATTTTAAAAGGTACTAAATATGTCTAATATATGGTATAGAGGCAGTACCTAAGTATTAGGTCCATTGGAAGTCAAACGTCAAGGGCCGACCAAGACGTTCGACGACTACGTCACCTATATGCCTCATATGTTGGTCCATGTGTGTATATAAGATTCATGAGGTTTTAAGGTCCTTAAAATAGTTATTATATCATATAAAGAATTGTGTCGAGTTTTATGGAGTTTGGAGGTCAAACGTCCATGACGTTCGAATGATGTGCCTTGAATTGACCTTGTGTGTCTAGGCATGTTTCATCGAGATTTACGTGTTCCTTGGGATGAAATTTACGTGAGAGATGTTACACTCATATAAGATCATGTTCGGGTTGGAAACGTCCTAGAAAACATCCCCAAGGAACAACAAAGAGTCCTTGAAGAAGGACCCAAAGCTTGGTGTCAGGGTTACCCAAGACAGCCCAAACCACGGAGGCAGTCGACACCTAGTGGGTCAATCGACGCCCCATGGGTGGCATTTCGTTGTTTGGTACTTATACTACGAAGTAAATCTTACATTTTCGAGGCTCTGACCCAATCAACGGAGGACAACACAGTCCGTTTGTGGACTGATGCCCCATCGATGTACAGTCGTCTGTGGGCTTGTTTTCCTACGCAGGTTCGCTGTTAAGTTAGGGGTGATATTTTAATTCACCACACTTCCAAATAAGAGTATAGGCGGTTTATCAGGGGTCTTCCAAATCAAAACCCCAAAATACCTTAAGAACTCCCAAAGACTCCATTGAAATCCAAAACCAAGGAAGAGCTTGCTGTGACGTTTTGGGTAGAGATCTTAATAAAAGTGAAGAATTATCATCATTGAGGTATGACTTTTGATCTTTGAAACTCGTTTCATCAAGGATCCCCAATTCTCAAGATGTTTTCTAAGTTTTCAAAGTTGAATTGTCCAATTTCATGATTCTACCATTGTTCTTTGTGTCAATTGTTTTCAAACGTCTATTATGGATTATATTGGTGTTGTATTGATGATTTTGACCAAAATTACCTATGAATCCATGAATTTCCATAAACCCTAGATTTTGACTAAGTTTTGGGTTACTTGTTATTGATCTAATGTTGATGAATCCTTAAGTAGTTTTATGTGGGCTATTCATTGATGTAATAATTATAGTAAATTGATATTTAGGTTGTATTATATTGATTAATTTTAATTGATTTGACCTATTCATTGATTATTTTAGTTTTTATATTGATTGTTGGTTATGGCCTTGGGTAAGGGTCTTGTGTTATCGAATTGAATAATTTTACTTTGGATTGCAGTGTTGAGGATGATGTGGGGGTATTCTTCCCTATTTATTTTATTTTGATGTCATTTATACTTTGATTCTATTGTGATTGGCATGGTCCACTTATGGTGGCAGTGTTATGTGCTTTACTTGTAATTGATGTGGCCTTGTCGGCATTACTTTATGCAATATGATGATCTTGGACTTGTAGGCAATTATTTGAAGTAATATGACTACTTGTATAGTTTGATTATGTGGTGTATGAAAATATCTATCTACATGTGAAGTCTTATATGTATTCTTCTATTCATGTTGTCTTAGGTGATCATGTTAGACTATGACTTTGACATTATTTGTATAGTCTTCTATACTCTAGCAAATCCATAAGCCTAAATGCCTATGTTGTAACCTTAATCTTGAAAGTATGAAACTATGATTTCAATATGGTTAAATGTAGGTTAATATACTGGCTTAGATTTATCATATACGAAATATGAATTAAAATCAATTCAAGGGAAATTTGCTAGTGATCTATGTTATTCTACTTTCCTACTATGTTGATGTGTTATATTATGTTATAGTATAATCTTGTAGCGACTTGTACATAGTTTCTTATATATTTAAAGTAAATTTAGCTACTTCCATATATTTGTTTTATTGATGAATAAGGTGTACTGATCAATGATGATCAAAAGGTGAGAAATTGGTAAGAATGCTTATTCCCTCTACTCTTCTACTTCTCTACTTCATTATAGTAATGTTGATGAAGCCTTGTATGGCATTGTGTGGTATGGTCCACTTATAGTGGAGGTGTGTACTTTATTGTCATTATATATATGTTAAAAATGTCTTTGAAGGCAAATTGATGAATATATGATTTAGAGATTTAGATGATAACCTTATGATGTAATTGTGCCTATCTTCCTATCTAGTTGTGATCTAGATTTTGTGGCTATTGTATGAGCATGTGTATATTCATGTTAGTGTATTGTATAGGTGCTTCCATTGATGTGTCAAGATGGTTAGTATCCCACACCCATATACCCCTTATATGAAAGTTTAAATAGGTACAGTTTGGAGCCTTGGATATAATATTTATATTGTCTTGTCTCCTATGCAATAATATGTTGTGTGGTTTGTTCTATGAAGTATAATGTGGTATAAGAGGGTGTCTGCCACAAGGAGTAATTTATAGCCATTATGTAATCATATTGACCAATGTACACACTCTCACTTACATGCATGTTACAAGAAGTACAAGTCATGGTGTCTAAATGAAAGGCTGTTCTCATATTCACTAATGTCTACTACTATGCATGTTAAGTATATATATGTAAAGTATGTTATGTATTCCTTGTTAGTATGTCTTCATAGGTGTAGTAGTATGGACAAGGGTATGGCACCTTGTCTATACATTGCACATTTTTATGTTGATAGAATAGTTCCTATGTTTGGTATCTATGCATATGAAAGATGAATATATGAACATGTTATGAATATGATGTGTATGAAAGGATGAAGTATGAATGTGCATAGTGTCTTAGTGGATATATATGACACGATTTCTCATATAGTTATGCCTATAGACTCATGCTTTGATATATGAACTTGTGTGACTTAATATGTTATGTGATATGTATACATACACACACACATGTATGAACATCTAGTAAAGAGAAGGTCCTTGAATGGTGTATTCATGTGTACCCTAAAATAGATGATGCTTTACATATGATATGTTTATGTGAATGGATTCTTTACATGATTTAGGTTGATGAACGTCCATTTATGACCTATGAGTTAAGCATATGAGGGGATGACTCTCCTAAGCCTATATTTTTATAAATAAATGTAAATGAAGCCTATTTCAATAAAGGGAACTTAGCTTAGAACCGAGTGAACTTGAATATGAGTGTGTGTCCCTTCCCATGGTAGGAAGGCAGGTCACCATAAATCTCATGAGTTTGATAACCACAATTACTCAATGGGGGCATAAATAGGGTTTGAATAAGTTAATAACTACAATGCCAAATCTTGGCATAAAGAGGGTTTTCACATGTACCTCCAAGTTCCATAACTATGTTGCCACAAAAGGATACTAGCTAGTGGATTCCACATAGAAAGCAATGTCACATTTGGTTCTACTTTGGCCAGTAGACCACCCTTTATTGGTGTAGGGTTCTGTGACACCGGATTCCACTTTTAGCAACGCATGGTCTATGTCAGTTAAGGATAGAGTTTCCCTAAAGTAAAATAGACATTGGAAGTCAATGAATAGGACCCTAAATAGAATGACTTAAGGGGGGTTACTTACGGAAGGTGGAAGTAATGAATTCATCTAGACATTGCACTGGTAGCTCCTTAGCAAGTTCTAGGAAGTTGTTCTAATGCATGTCACTATATACATGTTCCCTATGCATAGCATTGTACTATTTGTCTATTTATTATGAAGATGTGCATGATATGAGTCTTTATGCATGCTGTTGATCTTGTTGACTATATAATGAAGGTCTTGACTTAACGATGTCTTTGTGGTATTATACTTCTATGATGTTATATGTTGTCTTGTGTAGATGATGTGTATGATTTTCCTTATGGCCTAAGGTGATACATTTCCCCAAGTATCCCTCTAGGATTACTTGGGAGACTAATGAATAAAAACGAAGAGTTCATTATAAAGAGGAATGAGCTTACTGTAAAGTGACATCAAATTGGACTTAAATTATATAAATGCTTTTTCTATGATGTTTGACCATTGATTGTGTTTCTATTATGTATGAAAATGATATATATGCTAATGATAAAGGTTTTATTATTATTTACAAAAAATGGCATGAAGAATGATTTCAAAGAAAATGTCCCTTTTTAATGCATGTTTTTGCATGGTTGTCATACTTAGTACATTCTTGTGTCAATCCCATTCTTCTTTACTTTTTACAAAAAGTGTAGGTATTGGAATGCGTAAAGGAGGTCTATGATTGAGGAGCTTGATAGGTGATTTCCAAAGATCAAGGAAATGAATTCTTATGTCCAAGGATGTCCTCATTTGTACTTATTGTAAAGTCTAATTGGTAATGTATAGTTTTGTATTATGTCATATGGGCCTTGTCCCAAATGTACTTCAAAGTTATTAGTCTGAGATGGCAAAGATACTTAGAGTCTATATTTGTATTATGACATATTTCATATGCATAAGAAGTAAAGTTTTTAGCATATGAGGTGCTATGAAAAGTTTAATATTTTCCTCTAAATTAACTATGTCGATGCGATGAATGATAATTATGGGCTTGTATAAGACCTATTAGAGGTCAAGTACGCCATGTTACTTCTACGGGGTGCTCCCGGGTCGTGACAAACATGGTATCAGAGCACGAGGTTTTAAAAGTTTTTTAGGGTTTATGAAGTCCCATATTTCTACATCTAGTAGAGTCTTGTATCATTGATGGTGTCGCGACACATCAAATGGTACGAGAGGCTATAGTAATATAGAGTTTCCCTTCTTCATCATTCTCATGTCGTGCCATAGAACTTAACTCTATAAGATCTCTCTCTTATGTTTTCTTGTCTGGTGGTCTTTTAGATGTGATTGCTTGGATGAGATTGCTCTATGCTTGAGGGAGAAAAGGTGAGTTTAAAATACTTATATTTTTTTATGGTTTTAATGAATATGATTTAAGGTGACACTTGTCCTTATCTGTTGATGTATAAACTAACGAAGGCAATTTGGTTAACAAGACTTAGGTAGGGGTATGGGACTCTACCTATGTCTTGATTTAGTTTGTGTTGATGGAGACCTTACGAGGTTAATATTAGGTATGTGTATGATGATAAATGTAAATGTTCTTATGTGCTGGTCTCTATGCTTATAGACATGTAAATAGCCTAGTGTACAAAAGAAATGGAGTTATGCATGCATGAAGATTATAGATCAGTGGAGTATGGTGCGAATTGTAGTTCCCCTTGGGTTACTTGATTTAGTAGGGTTATGGGGCTTTACTTGATCATTACAGATGTTAACTCCATGGGGATTAATATTTGCTATCTTACCTTCATATGTATGAAATGTCTCTTTTTGATGATGTGATGTCAAATATGGCAATATATGAAATCTATGTGAAATAGCAAGATATGTCGAATAATGTATGTCATGATATAGTTAAAGCATGCTAGAAGTTAAAGTGGTTAAAGTGAATTCTCTTATATTGTTGTATTCCGATATGGTTTTGTATGATGGTAGCCAAATACTCGTATTTGAACTTGGAATGTCTAATAAGTACCTATGGAAGCATGCTATCCTATGAATATATGTGATTAAAAGTGTGCATTGTCTCCTTTTGTATATAAGAGATACTTGATAAGTTGCTAGTGTAAATTGGAGTCCTTTGTAGAGACTTGATCGTAGTTGTAAAGATAGTATGCATGCTTATGAAGGGTTAGTTGTTAAAGCTTTGTATCTTATATTTCCTTGCTTATTCCATCAAATGTCTAAATGTTGCATTTCTGGATATTTGGAAGAATACTCACTGTAAAGACTAGGCAACTTATTGTAACATGTTTGGAGAACCAACTAAATTATCCTTTTATTGGATGTTGTTTAAATATGTGTAGAATTGATGACTATGAACATGATAATGAATGTGGAAAGGAAATTAGCTATTTAGATTGAAGAATGAAAATCTTATGACATGATGAGTTGTAGAGTTATTTCTAAACTTCTTATTGTGTTATGAACCTCCTCGTTGTATTCCTCAAATGATGTATGACCTTAGTCTCTATTGCATTGTAGGAAGACCTTATGTGAATTGAATAGTATGATCAAAATTGATGGTTGAGGATGATTTTCCTATAATGATAACGTTTAGAATGCCTTACTGTTGCTAAATTGAATTAATGAAAATTCCCTCTAAAGTTGTAATACTTTAAGTGATGAAAATGAAGATTGTGTAGTTAAGACCCTCTTTAGGTTGGGTTAAGTTGCCTTTTTTGGGTTTACCCTAAGTGGGGGATTGTATTTAGGTAGTGAGGCTTTAGAAATTGTCTACATTGTCATTCTATTCTTAATTGAATTAGAAAATAATGAATTCTTGGTAAGCTAGTTCATGAATATAGTCTTGCATGAAGTGTGAATTGCATGACCTTTATATGATTGGTATAAATTGATTGACATCATATTGGAGACATGGTGAATTTTCCAAGAGAATCAATGGAAATTTTTGATAAAGTCCATCTTTTCTCATGTTGACTTGCATTTGAATGTGCTAATTGTGAAGTTGACTTCATGAGGTAAGACAAGGAACATGGTAATAGATAGTGGTAGGGTAAATAGTTTAGCCTTGTAAGGGAAGTTAAGTCTCTTTTACAATGATATATGTTGAGTCTCTTGACAACTATGTGACTTTTATGATTTAAAATGAATAGTTGTATGATCATTCTTGAAAAGCGAAATCATGTTTAGCTAAGTGTCCATGTGTGTGCCTAAAATTTGTGTTATTTTTCTAATGAGGCTTACTATAAGGGTGATTATATGTCAAGAAAAGAAATTTGTGAAATGGATTCCAATTTTGTTGTTATGTACTTCGGTGTGACTTGCCACTTAGACTTCACAAGGAAGGCACCATGAGCATGTCTTGGTTAAAATTTGAGAATATCTCATTTTAAGAGGAATTTGACCTTGTACTTGCTAAGTTGTGAAACTCCTGATATATGTAAGTGTGTTGAGGATAAGGACATTCCTCTATGGAAACCACTAAGTATGGTATGATTGAGTATGACCTTTATTGCACTAGGTCTAACTAATGATGATCTTTGTGATTTAACTAACTCATGTTTATGTGCATTGAAGTATGAGTGCTTAAAATAACTCTGAGTATTGGTTATGATCTTCCTATGAGTTGTTTTTTCAAGATTTTCTTGTAATGAATTAGGATGTAATGATCATGTTATGATTAGGATAAGGATGTTCTCCTCTGAACATGAAAATGACCTTTGTGTTTGATATATTAGAGAGTAAGTGAGTAATGGTTTTGCTTGCTTGTGTGCATTGACTGGTAAAATGAGTTGATGAAGTGATTAACATTATGAACTTCTTTTATATGCATTGATGTCCTTGTTTTGATTAAAGATCCCTAAGTGTGATTCAAGGACGAATGTTCCCATGTGGGGGATATTGTAAGACCCCAATAATGAGATAAGGTTTCTAGAGCATAACATATTTCTTCTTAAAGTTCTAATGTCCTAAATATTCTTAAAATATACTATATTGGCATTAGCTAAAATATTAGAGGTATTGTAACTCGAACGTTAAGGGACGACTAAGACGTTCGACGTTTAAGTCACCAGGATGCCTAACATGTGTTTCTATGTTTTTATGGGTGCTTAATTATGTTATAAGGTTATAAAATATATTATTATATGGTTTAGAGGCAGTGTACATAGTTTGAAGTGATTTGGAAGTCGAACGCCAAGGGACGTCCAAGACGTTCGACGATTAGTCGCTTATGTGCATCATGTGTCTATGCATGCTTAAATTTGTATGAAATGATTCTAATAAGTGTTAAAATAGGTTAAAATTATTTTTAATGTTTTTATATGAATTTTCGAGAAATTTGGAGGTAAAACGCATAAGAACGTCCAAGGCCTTCGAAAGATAGCCCCTAAGACGTTCAGCATATGTCATGTTGGGGCCAAGGCTATTTGGACGTCTTGTAGGTGTTTGTTTTAGATGAAATTTATGTGGGAGGTCTATAACATCTTAGGGTTTGTAATCACGTTGGAAACACCTTGGTACTACTTCTAAAAGGCCCCACAAGAGGTCCCAAAAGAATGACCCAATTCGCCTAAGACACTGTCCAGGTAGTGTCCATTGACGGACCCAACGACGGACCGTTGGTCAACCAACGGCCCGTCGAGAAGGTCTTGTTGATGGGTAATTTCCTTGGGAAGGTCTTGTTGATGGGTACTTTCCTTGGTGCTTTTCACGTGTGAGGTCTCGGGTTCAGTCCCTAGTGACCTTACCTATTTTTAATTCATTTAAAATATCATGTTGTTAACCTTGTTTTGGCCGAAACTAAGATGACACAATGCTCGATATTTTGATCACTTTTTTGCAGCCTATTTTCTCACCTCTTTCACGATAAATGTGTATACGTTTTGAGTAGTTTTTAGTGAGTTCTTTAGGTACATTTTAAAGATCACATTCGATAAAGAGTTTGCAATCAAACATGCATTTTTACATCACTTATGAACATCAGGAATTAAGTTTTTGCACGTGAAATACAACCATAAACATGTCATTTCATGCTCCAATCCATGTCCAGAAGTCACGACTATACGTTGCACACACATAAACACATATTTTAAGAAAACATGGGTTATCAGTGATACGATTCCAAACACACATTCATAAACATATTCATCACGAAAACACATTACATGCCTAATATCTACCAGCATAAAAACCAACCTACAACAATCGGTAGGAGCTAGTGACAGGGACATGCAACGGGGAAACCCTAGTTTTCCTATTAGAATCAACTGAATCCTAGGGGTCTCTTGGTAAAGGGACCAAGAGTAAGAAAACCCATACCATTTAAGACTTGACAACCATCCACCATCACACGTCATAACCCACGCCTAAACCTCTCTTCCGAGCCTTGATTCTTTTTCACTAGTAAAGTTCTTTACGTTAAATTCTTAGGCTTACGAACTTTTTTTTTATGGATGTATCGAAGAACACGATTAGAACAGTCGGATTATTTTATTTTTCTATTTTTGAATGGTGAAGTAAAGCTGAAAAACGTTTTAGGAGTAATATAAAGAATTAAGAGTGGGAATGAAGCACACTCCTAGTGGGAGTCATGCACCCCTTCTGTGGGAATTGTTGTTGACTTATTCAACACAATTAATATGGTAAAATTTATCATATTATAAACTATATATTAAGTTATCATAATTCCCCTCCTTATTTCAATTAATTTTAATCAATTAATTTGTGCCTAATTATGCCTCCAACACGGCTCGAACCCGAGTGTGGAGGAAAGGCCAATCTCGGGTTTGAACACCCAATTTTGACTTATTAATAAGATTATTTAATTATTTAAATATCATCCTACGATAATTACTATACTACCCCTCACCCCAAAATTACCTTTATACCGCTAGAACCCTTAAAATGTAGGACTAACCCTCTAAGTCCGCTTAAGACTCATCCTGGTGAATCCTAGTATTCGGGTACACTACATGGAAGATCCCAACCTTTCCTAGATCAACGAACTTGCCAAGTTAGTTGGCTTGGATGTCGCAAGGGTTAAGAGGACTGGTTCTACGCGCATCTATACGTGTGAACCGGTCTAATCGTGGGAATTCTAGACACATTAAGCATTACTTTGCATATCAATTTTTAGGGTTGTTACATTATCCCCCCTTAGGAAAATTCGTCCCCGAATGACACTACTAATTATCTAGCGTAATGCCAGTAATATTTTAACATAAATACTATTCACAAACAATACTTAGCAACAAAGAATGCAGAGATAAGGAATCTTAGACTTAAGAGTAGGAAGTCTAACCTCAAGGGATAAAAAGATGAGGGTAGCGGGATCTCATATTGTCCTCAGCCTCCCACTTAGCACCCTCAACAAGATGATTCCTCCACAATACCTTTTCTGTGGAAATGATACTCTCAAACTTACTTCTCAAATAAGAAGTAAAGCGGTCGTGTCAAGTAAATAACCCAACTAGTGAGGTTGGGATCGTTCCCACGAGGAAAATAGTCTAGACTTAACTTCAACCTGTTATTACTATTGTTCGGTTGATGACTTCCTTTGAAAGTAAAAACATAAAAAGGGGGGTTTATATTTCTAAATGAGTAAAAATAACTAACGAAATTGAAAGAAACACTTAACAATTTTGGAAGTTGGATTTTAATCAATTAATCAAAGTAACTAGGGTTTACGTGTTCCCCA
>NC_028638.1:20070342-20224562 GCF_001406875.1 Solanum pennellii | reverse complement strand
GGGTCCGGTTCCCCGGAACCCACGTCCTCTGCAATCAGGACACCCTCAGTGGTGTCCTCAGCAACAACCGCACCATCAGTAAAGCCTCCAGCTATATCTACAGTGCGGGAGCTAGACGCCCCAGCCGCTAACTCTGACGCTCTCATCTGGTGCGCCGCCTCCTCAGCAAGTGAGGCTCTCCGCGCAGCCTCCATCTCTCGGCGCTCCTTCTTCCTTGCTCGCGCCTCGTCCTCTGCTCGAACCCTACGCCTCTTGGCACTATCTCGAGGGGGAGGTGTTGGAATGTCAGAAGTAGCAAAAAGGGCCGCCAACACCGTGTCCTCAGCAGGCTCGACAGGAGGGGCCTCAGACTCCGGCACCCTAGCCTCTAAGATCGTGTTGATGTCTGTACGAAGACTGTCGACTGCAGCCTGAAGAGTCGTCATATCCACCGGGGGGGCTGGTCGGGCTAGCACTCTCAACTCGAAGGCGTCCAGGCGCTGGCTAACCTCAGCGATCTTCCGCTCCGTAAACTGCACCATTTTCCTCTCTAGGCGCTCTCGGGACTCAGCAATCGACTTCTGCATCCACGACTGGATATGATGCAGAAGAGTGGCCATTTGTGCCTCTAGTTTTTGGACCCTTGCAAGCGGGACTAGTGTCGGTAGAGGGGCTGTGCGAGAGGAGCTCGGGGCTGTGCTAGTACCCAGGATCGACTCGACCGTGGTAGTGTCAGTGGACGCCTATGTAGCTGTGCGGGCCTGGGCTACCGTATTAGCAAGATCATCAGCAAGTGGGGGAAGCTCTGGACGGGGCCCTCTGTGTGGGGCCAACTCTTTGGCCTCGTCTCTGATTAGGCCGACGTCAACGGTGCCCTGCGGGGTCTTCAGCTGATCTATGTGCCATATGGGCACATCTGCGGACCTGCAAAGGGCAAATATCATGCACAGGAAGGGGTAGGTGGTAGTGACCTTGAATGCCCTATCGTGCATGACTGCCTGGAGAAGCAATGCGAAGTCTAACTCGAACCCGGCTATCATCGCCGCCATCAGCACTGCTCGATCCCAGGTAACGATGCTGTCAGCAGCTGTGGGGGAGAGGCAGTGACGGACAAGCAGCCACAAGAACATTGCTGTGAACGTGAGGTTGGCCTTCTTCATGGCCCCCTTCGGCTCAGTCACACAGTCGGCACCCTCTCCATCTACTGATAGGTGCAGGGCCATCCACCTCTTTGTGGTCTCCCTTAGTGCTGGCTCGCGCAAGAACTGGCCATCCTTGACTATCTGCCAGCGGAAGTCGAACTCGGCGGTGAGGGGGGTCCGAGAAGCATCAATACTCTCGCCGTATAGAAACCGGCGGATGGCTGGAAAGGAAATGTCAACCTGTACGCCCCGGACTCGGACCTGCTCCAATGGGGCCTGTTTAGCGGGGGCAGCCCGCCTATCGATCTGTGATCGGAGAGTCGCTACGTAGGATGCGTAGAACTCTCGGACCATTTCTTCGCTGTATCGTCCCAACGGACGTGCTGTCCACTCCAAGCGATGCCTGGTGAAGAGATTGTGGATCTCAGGCATCGTTGGGAGGCTCCTTGTAAGTACCCGCCGCTCCAAGGTGCGTGTTCGAGTCATCACTCCTTTATCGTTGAGGAACTTGGCGTCGGAGTAGACCTGAAACTGCCCGTGGACACACCACCGGTTGGGCTGGTCAGTGGCAGGTGTGGGGACCTGAGCTGGTGAGCCGGATGTAGAGTCTGAACTGTCAGCCTCCTCAGATGAGGCCGACGCTGCAGCGTTGGTGGGTGCCGGAACCTCAGCAGAGCCAGAGGCTTCCTCGGACCAGGATACTCCTAAAGAGCCAGACACTCCTTCCTCATTTGTGGCTGACCCAGAGGGTATGCCGGTCAGTGTGCGCTCCTCATCAGACTGGGAGGTAGTGACTACGCTGGACGCCACCTTTTTGGGTGCGGCTCTGGGAGCACGCGCAGCACATGAAGGGGCGGAAGTGCCTGGGGGCACGTACTAAGGGTCACGCTCATCACCAGAGCCGATGACCATGCGGGCAGACGGGGCGACAGACTTCGATCGCCCGCGTGCGTAGGTGCGGTCTTGCTTGGGTGCCATAGTAGATAGTACCTGTAAAGGATCAATATTAGTATGAGTAGTGGCAAACAAGACATGCAAAACCATACGAAATAAGACATTGAAAATAGTGTGTCATTGATATTGAAACTGTATCACACGACGGGCGAGATGACGGCTCGTCGTGGCTATGACGGACCGTCATGAGGTCCGTCGTGTTTTGCTTCGTCTATTAATATATAAAGAACCCTGAAGGAGAGTCTCTGACTAACATGACGGTATATGCAGGACGGACCTTCACAGGAACGACGGTCCGTCATAGGTGTCCGTCGTAGGACAATTAAAAAATATATATAGAGACCCTTAGCAGAGGGGTCTCTAACCATCATGACGGTCGTGCAGGACGGCCCGTCTTGGGTACGACGGTCCGTCGTAGGTTTCCGTCGTAGGACACTTGGAAAAATATTGGAGACCCTTAGAAGAGGGGTCTTTGACCATCATGACGGTCGTGATGGACGGACTGTCGTGATGTCGACGGTCCGTCGTATGTGTCCGTTGGGAAACACTTGGGAAAAAATGAGAGACCCTTAGAAATAGGGTCTCTGACAACCGGAACGGTTGTGCAGGACGGACCGTCGTGACTATGACGGTCCGTCACATGTGTCCGTTGGGACAGGGTGCTAGGGCTTTTGGAACGGACCCTACGACGATCCGTCGTGGGTACGACGGTCGGTCATCGGGGTCTCATTCTGAATAACAGTGACAGAACTGGGGGTACCCTATGCATCCCCGATGAACCCACATGGTTTTGTAGTGTTTTGGACCTATATTTGTCTATCCCAACTACCTGGGAAACTAGCAATGCAAAATCACCAATGTCTAGGGTTGTCAACATTGCAAATTCGAACATTTTGAGCCTAGGTTTAGACATAATCATAAAAAGGAAACAATATACGACTAAGAACTAAGCTAATACTAACAAATAAACAAAAATGCAAGATAAATGAGTATAAATTTATAGACACATACCTTAGAAATGGCGAAAAAGCAAATGGACAATGACTCCGTTGGCAAGGTAGACACCTACAGCAGCAGCTCCGACTAGTAGATGATAATTTTAGGGCTTTGGAGAATTGTGGGGGCAATGACCAGTGGGGGGAAATGTGGAACTTTAAAAGAGAGGGGAGATGAGAGGAATAATGAATGAATGGGGTGACGGGTTGGGGGGGGGTTTAAACGGTCAGATTTTGAAAAAGGGTCCAGCCGGGTCGGGTCGGGTATAATTCATTAATTACGCGACGGTTCCCCGACGAAGGTCCGTCGCAGTTGTGACGACCCGTCGTTTGTTCCGTCGTGTGTTCCCTAATTTCAAAATAGCAGAAAAATGTACCTGGACGACGGATGCATACGACGGTCCGTTGCAGGCGCAAAGGTCCGTCGATATATCCGTCAGTGACTGCTGCGGAGTAGTTTTCTGCAGAATTTCCTGGTTATGTGCCTGCGAATTTAAAAACACATTAGTAGAAAAATGCTATCTTAAAAAAAAACGACAAGAATTGGGTTGCCTCCCAACAAGCGCCTGATTTAATGTCGCGGCACGACTGGGGACACTTGATTACTCAGCCTTCATCAAGATGGTTTGCCTCTATTAATTTATTCCCCGATGCTTTATGCCCAAAATAGAGTTTTATTCTATCTCTATTCCTCTTAAACCACACTCCCTCCTTGGCTTTTAACTCAACTGCTCCATGAGGGAATACTTGGGTAATCAAGTAAGGGCCAGTCCATTTGGACTTGAGCTTGCCCGGAAGACAAGGCACCCCAGAACTGTCTACAAGCACCAAATCCCCAACCATAAACTCTTGTTTTGCATTTTTCTGTTCAGTCTCCTTCTTCATCTTTTCTTTGTGGGATATGGCAGATACCGATTGGAGCTCACCACTCTGCCTCATGGTCCTACAAATGTTGAAGGTCGCTTCTTCATTATTAAACCGAAATGTCATCTGCTCCTTCTCCATATCAACTAAGGCTCTACCTGTAGCAAGGAATGGCCTCCCAAGAATAATAGGCACTTCAAAAATCGACCTCACAATCAAGATTAACAAAATCAGCCGGAAAGATGAATGACTCCACTTTTTCTAGCAGATAATGGAGTATCCCTATGGGCCGTTTCACTGTCCGATCATCCATCAGTAGCCGCATCGCAGTGGGTTTTGGATCCCCCAAACCCAACTTTTTGTAAATTGAGAGAGGCATGAGATTTATGCTTGCCCCCAAATCACATAATGCTTTCGCAAAATGTAACGACCCAACTGTACAAGGAATAGTGAACACACCCGGATCTTCTTTCTTTTGTACGAGGGATCTTGTAGCAATAGCACTACAATGCTGCAGTCTATCATCATCCTCGAAAGTGACCGATCTTTTTTTGGTGACCTGATCTTTCATAAATTTGGCATAACCGGGTATTTTTTCTAGAGCTTCTACCAAAGGGACATTGATAGAAAGCTGCTTCAACATTGTTATGAAACGCCGGTATTTACCATCCTCGGTCTTCTTCACTAATATCTAAGGGAAGGGTGGTGGTGGCCTAGGCATGGGAATTACCTTGATGGGTACTTCTGCATCATTTCCATTACTTTCCTCTGCTTCACCACTACCCTTTACCACCTTATCATTATCCTTTCTCACATTTTCCACAGCAGATGGCATAGGTAGGTCAATGGTTTGCCTACACCCCGAGTAGTGATTGCCATACAATGCGCATCATTCTTTGGATTTTGGACAGTTTTGCTAGGAAGAGTGCCCGGTTGCCGTGTGTTCACAGTTGAAGATAATTGGGCCAGTTGCATTTCGATCTGTTTAATCGAAATTGCGTGTGTATCAACTTTTTGCCCAATACTAGCTAAATCACCCCTTAATTCTTTAAGGTGCTCATCACTAGCATCGAACCTCCTCATCATTTTGTGCAACATATCCTCAACTCGCGCCATACTATCTCCACCATCCCTAGGAGTAACTTCACAATTTTGAGGAGGGACATAGGGCCCATTCCAGTCGTTTCTATTAGCATAGTTACCCCTGTTGAAGTTGTTGTTGCGGTTGTAGCTTCCATCTCGGACATAATGACCCTCACGACTGTAGATACCATAATTCCGACCTTGGTTCCCTTGACCTTGGCGCCAGTTATCCTGATTTGAGCCTTGTGCGCTTGGTCGGAAACCCCTCATCTGCTCATTTACTGCATAAGTGTCCTCCGCATAATAGCATTTATCATTAGGGAGGTGGTGGTTTAGCCATGTAGTTGACTGCATTTATCTTTTCTGCACCCCCAGTGACATGTTTGAGTACCAACCCAAGCTCAGTTCTCATCTGAGCCATTTCTTCACGAAACTCATTTGTGGCTGGGTTGTGAGTGGACTGCACTGCGAAGGTGTTTCTCCCTGTATCAGACTTCTAGTACTCCAATCTTTGTTATTTCGGGAGATTTTCTCTAATTTTTCGGCAATTTCAGCATAAGCACATTCTCCATAAGATCCACCTGCTATAGTCTCCAACACCGCTTTGTTGTTATCATACTGTCCCCGATAGAAGTATTCTTCCAGTGACTCATCATCTATACGGTGATTTGGTTCACTTCTCAAGAATGAGGTGAATCTATCCCAAGAACTACTCACTGACTCTCCTGGTAGTGCCACAAAGTTATTCACTCTGTCTTTGTGGTTAAGTTTCTTTGAGACCGGATAGTAGCGTGCTAAAAAGACATCCCTTAGTTGGTTCCAAGTGAAAATTGAGTTGTATGGGAGCTCAGTGAACCACATAGCATCTTCTCCCGTCAGTGAGAGAGGAAACACTCTGAGCCCTGTTACATCTAGATCCAAATCAAGCCTCCCCACACAACTTTTACACACTGCCCTTACCTTAGCTATATGGGCATGTGGATCCTCAGAAGGTAGCCCTGAAAACAAACCTCTGGCAGTGAGCATTTGCATCAGGCTACTAGTTACCACAAAAGTGTGTCCTGTGGGTAGAGGAGGCAAAACCAGTGTCCCATCCGAATTTGCTATGTTATCATAGCCTCTGTAGTATGCTTGGGGCCGTGGGACGGGATTTTGTCCCCTCTGTTGTTGTTCACCCGGAGCATCGGGTAACATCTGACCATGAACATCAACCGGAGCTGGGATGTTCTGGTTCGGATCCTCATCATTTATTCCCAAGTTTCGATTCATATTGCGCAGTGTACGCTCTTACTCGTGATCGTAGGGAAACAAGGGTTCTCTTCCTCTCCGTGTATTTGGCATACAAGGAGGATAGTTCTAAAAAGAAATCAAAAACAATAAAACAAAGTAAAATCAATAAAATTATTAACTAAACTATAGTAATAAGTCCAAGTTAATCTAAAAGCTATATTCCCCGGCAACGGCGCCAAAATTTGATACGCTCAAACTTACTTCTCAAATAAGAAGTAAAGCGGTCGTGTCAAGTAAATAACCCAATTAGTGAGGTTGGGATCGTTCCCACGAGGAAAATAGTCTAGACTTAACTTCAACCTGTTATTACTATTGTTCGGTTGATGACTTCCTTTGAAAGTAAAAACATAAAAAGGGGGGTTTATATTTCTAAATGTGAAAAAATAACTAACGAAATTGAAAGAAACACTTAACGGTTTTGAAAGTTGGATTTTAATAAATTAATCAAAGTAACTAGGGTTCACGTGTTCCCCACAGGTTCATAACTTGATAATGCTAACTACAACAATTCTTTCCTAGTATCTTGCATGCAAAATGATAAGTTATGTATTTCTAAATCCTTGGTCCGGCATCTAGAAAATTTCACTCCGCACCTTGGTCCGGCTACGTGTGTTGCTTTCCTAACCCTTATCTTTACCTCATATTAAGCATCGCATTCGATATTTGACTCAGTTATTACCGCATACCAATCAATACTAGCCTATTAGATAGTATACACTAAATCTATGTTAATAATTCTTTTCCTATTATCTACCTCCTTGGTCCGGCAAGTAGCATTAAGGCGAGTTCTAACGTTGATCATCCGTTAAAAAGACTTCTAAGCGAAAGAATTATTAATACATGCAAGACACTATTCTAGAATTGTTATTTTAGCTAGGGTTTATCTCATTATTTGCCTATGGTTCCCACAACCCTAGTTATGGAGTTTAGTTACTCATAGCCATAAACACAATATTCAAATATATTAAATAAGAGTTCATGTACTTACTTCAATGAGAAAGAATAAAATCCAAAAGGTTGCTTGATTAATCACCAAAAATCACTTGCAAGAATTCGCAAAGTAATCAATAATCTCACGAAAAGTCTAATGATTATCAAGAATCTCACAATACAATGTTTACCAATACGGAGTTTTAACAATCTAAGAGTCTAACTATCAGGTGTCTAACCTCAAAAACGAGGTTTTTCGAACTATTTATAAAAAAACAAAAACCTAATTAAACAAGAATTCTAATTGCTGGAAATCTGCCAAAACGCGGCTGGGTCGACAGACCTTGCGACGGACCGTCGTGGTCACAACGGACCATCGTGGACTCCGTCGTCCCATACTTGTGCAATTTCTTCTGCTGCTCTCTTCATTCCCCTCGATAGCAAGTATAACGGACCGTCATAGGAACAACGTTCCGTCGAGGGTCTTTGTTCCAAAACACTTCAACTCTCGGAATCTGGGTACTGGATCACTTCTCTGAACTTCACGACGAACCTGCAGGACGGACCGTCATAGCCACGACGGACCGTCACAAGCTTCGTAATCCCACACTTGGTCAGACTTCCCCATCTTCCTTCAGCAGCTGCACTACGTTTCCACCTACGGACCGTCACAAGCACGACGGACTGTCATAAGCTCCGTAGGTGGTCTCTTGTGCATTTTTTCGCTCAAAATCTCCACATTCAGCTTTGGACAGATTTCCGGCAAAACAAAGAGAAACTTATATAAAAATTAGCACAAAAAGGGCTTTTGGACACACTAATCTTAAGGAAAAAGTATCAATTATACCGTGAAACCACGGTATATAAGGAAACCTCCTTGTTCCTTAGCCGTTTTATCAGTCTGTCTAAAATCTCAACATGTACTTCCTAACAAGTCTTCCCCGACCCCCAAACTTTCAACAAGTAGAATCGATGTTGCATTACCTAGGCACTTCTTTAACATAGTGACATGAAAGACTGGATAAACAGAAGCTAGCTATGCGGGCAATGCCAACTCATAGGCCACCTCACCCACACGGTGTAGGATCTCATATGGCCCAACGTACCTTGAACTTATCTTCCCTTTCCTGCCAAACCTCATCACCCCCTTCATATGTCATATCTTCTAATTGACCAGGTCACAAACATCAAACTGTAAGGGCCATTTTCTGTTGTCAGCATAAGTCTTCGGCCGACTGTAGGCAGTAGCCAACCTTTTCCTAATCACTCTGACCTTCTCTGAGGCGTCATGAATGATCTCTGGACCCAAAATGGATGACTCTCAAACCTTGAACCACCCAATTGGAGACCTACACCTTCTACCATACAATGCCTCAAACGGTGCCATCCAATGTATGAGTGATAGCTATTATTATACGAGAACTCTATCAAAGGCGGAGGGTAGTCCCAGCTACCCCTGAAGTCAATCAGACACACCCTCAACATATCCTCCAATGTCTGAATGGTGCGCTCTACCTGCCCATCAGTCTGATGATAAAAGGCAGTACTAAGTTTCACCAGTTTGCCTAAGCTCTTTTAAAAGGATCTCCAGAAATGTGAAGTGAACTGAGCTCCTCTATCTGAAATGATAGACAAAGGAATGCCATGCCATCTAATAATCTCATCAATGTAGAGTCTCACATTATCTTCAGCTCTGTAAGTAGACTTCAAAGGGATAAAGTGCGCAGACTTTGTCATCCTGTCCACAATAACCCATATGGAGTCATGCTGGCTCCTAGTCTTCGGAAGACCAACCATGAAATCCATATTAACGTCCTCCCTTTTCCATGTCGGAACCTCAGTATTATGAGTAAGACCACCAGGCTTAAGATGTTCGGCCTTAACCTGTTGATAATTAGGACACTTGAACAAATATTCAGCAATGTCCTCCTTCATGACATCCCACCAATAGATCATCTTAAGATCATGATACATCTTGGTGGAACCTGGATGTATGGAATATATGGAACCATGGGCCTTTGCAATGATCCTGGTCCGCAAATCATGCACATCTGGTACACACATCCTATCCTGGTTCCTATGTATGCCTTCATCTCCCAAAGCAAAAGATTCATTCATCTTAACCAACACTGAGTCCTTTAGCTCCATTAACACAGGATCAAGATGATGACCCTTCTTAACTTCAACTACCAAGGACGAATCATAACTAGGAAGAACTGAAACAACCCCACTAGTAGAGTCAACTAACCGCACACCCAGTCTGGTTAGTCTGTGTACATCTTTAACCAACTCCTTCTTCCCACCCTCAATGTGGGCTATACTTTCCATGATCATCCTGCTTAAAGCATCAACAATAACATTAGACTTACTTGGATGGTAGTGTACATTCATCTCGTAGTCCTTTAATAGCTCCAACCATCTCCGCCGACATAGTTTCAACTCCCACTATGTGAACACGTACTGGACACTTTTGTGGTCAGTGAAGACATCCACATTCACTCCATACAAGTAGTGCCTCCGCAATATTAGTGCACACACCACAACTGCCAATTCCAGGTCATGAGTGGGATAATTCTTTTCAAGAGACTTGAGTTGTCTGAACGCATAAGCCATGACCTTACCACCCTGCATAAGAACACAAACCAAACTAACCCTAAATGCATCACAATACATAGTGTAATTCTCACCACTCTTACGCAAATAAGAACTGGGGTGAAGTTAGTCTGTCCTTGAGCTCCTAGAAACTCTTTTCACCAGTGTCCGTCCATTCAAACTCGGCCTTCTTCTTAGTTAAAGTTGTCAGTGAGGTAGCAATGGAAAAAAAAAACTCCAGGAACCAGCGATAATAACCAGTCAATCCCAAGAAGCTACGAATATCTATGCGAGTAAGAGGCCAGTTCTTAACACCCTCATTCTTCTTGGGTTATACCTCCACACCTTTGTCAACCACAACATGACCCAGGAAGGTCACTGATCTAAGACAGAATTCACACTTGCTGAATTTGGAATACAACTGATGTTGTCTAGTACCTTTAAGGTTAGCCTCAAATATTGTTCATGCTCTTCCTTGGTGTTAGAGTACATGAGAATGTCATCATTTGAATACTATGACAAAAGAGTCAAGGTATTCATTGAAGACCCTGTTCATGAGATCCATAAATACAGCAGTTGCATTCGTCAGACCAAATGACATAACTAGGAACCCATAGTTACAATAACGGGTACTAAATGATGTCTTTTGGGTATCTCCATCCCTAACCCAAAGCTGATGGTACCCTGAACAAAGATCAATCTTCGAGAAGAAACTAGACCCTTGAATGAATTTGACTCCCCTTTGTCTGAAAGTCCCTTCATAAACCTGGGCTTATCCCTTATTTCAATACTACTCTTCCTTGAAAAATTCTTCTCATCTTTCCTTGACATGTTCCCTTCCTTAGTATGCTTCCTCTTCCTGCTTTTTTTACAACTTGTTGGAAATGTACCCTAAGCCTGGAAAGGTCCATGATATCATGCAACATAGCTGCCCTACACTACTATTCGAGATCCTTAACAATATTAGATCCAGTGTAAACGGGAGGACTCATCCTCGTGAAGTCCCTTTACATGTTAGCCATGGTGCTGGCAGGTGGGTTCTCTCTCTGAAAATTCTGCCGGTTGACCTTGTCAGTCATGGCCTGGGCCTGCATAGTGATGGCCTGTGCCAACTGGGCCATATATGCCCGTACCTCAGTATCAGTCAACCCATAAGGGTAAACCGACATAGCAACTCCTTCAGCTAAAGCATAGGGTGGAAACTGATTGCCTCCAGCAGCTGCTCCTCCTCTCCTTTTGACCAATTTTTCTCTTAATATTCATTCTCTAAAAAAAACAAGGATTGATGTTAGACACTCTCATAACACCAATAAAATCATATATTAGGAAAGGCACGATAAGATCAGAAGAAGGGAAATTTTCCTATGCATCATGCATTCTCTAATCCAAGATAGTGGTGCACTTCACAACCATGACTTAGAAACTACACAATAGGGTTAATGTGAATTTATTATTTTTTTTAATTTAACCTAGTGCTCTGATACCAACTCTGTTACGACTGGAATCTAGACTCCAGATGATATAGGCATCGTTGACCACTAGAGGTCGCAGACAAGCCTATATACGTCATCGTCATTTCATCTCGGTTAATTTTAGCAGAAAATTTAAACTTTTTGTTACTTAACACTCATGTAAAACATTTTACTTAAACTCGTCAACGTTCACAATCAATCATCTAATATTAAGATCATCAAATGAAAGAAATAGTTCATAATTGCATTAAATGTTTCTTTTCCAAAACGGCACCAATACACACTCTGAAATTAAAGTGGAAACGAAAGACTAGTGGAACATGATCCACTAGCTAAAGCCTACATCTACACTAGAAAATAATAGTAGACATCCTCGAAAGTATGAGGGCCTACCAAATCCGGAAGAAAGCTCCACGTCCGAATAGCTACAACGTCCTACTATAAGCTTTAATGTGCACCTGTGCTTGCACCTAAAAGTAGATATTGCATGGGGTTAGTACACACTTGTACTAAGTATGGGTATATGCAAAGCACACACCAAGGGCATGCATGAGTAAGAATATCTCTTTCCTAACAACATGATTTATGGAAAGTCGAGTTAGTGGACTTACAAGATTTGGATTAGGAAAGTTAGTGGACTTGCAAGATTTGGATTAAGAAAGTCAGTGGACTTGCCAAATTTGGATTTTAGTAAGTCATTCTATAAGAGTTACATGCATCATCATACTTATCATAATGCGCAAAGCATATAACATATTACATGTGGCGCATAACATATTGCATATAGCACTTAACCTATTTCATATCATTCGATCATAGGCCATGAGAACTTGGAATCATGGACTTGACATTAATACTTCCAAAAATGAGGGCTCAACATATAGGACCTGAATTAGGGAGCCTTCTTTAGCAAACACTGAGTCTGCTTCGTTCATTCATACATACTTCACTTCATACATTCATAAGCTAGTGTAAACACCAGCTATACCTAGGATGTAGTTTAAGACATTCATCAGGTTTGCTGTGCAATGATAAAAAATTACCTAGTGTCATTACTTAAGTCTAGCTCACCTTTTGATCATCCTATCCTAACACCTTTTGTATAATTCATGTCATTATGTGCATCATTTGATGCTGGACTCATTCATTCATTGGGAAATTTAACTTTAACTGACATATATCATGCGAGCATCATTAAATCAAGTGTCTTACCCACAGAAAAAAGAGGTGGACTCACCGACCTAAGTGACCAAAAACATGCTAGCGTATATACGGGATGAACCCTGCTAGATCCCTATATTGGAAGTATAGGTTCAAGGACTAGAGATATAAGGAGACCCATACCTGGCATGCCGGACAGTCTTCCCTCATGAGAGTTATGTGAACCTCTGCCCCTCCTAAAATAAGACATCATCGCTTATAGCTAGCCTATCGGTGCTCAGTATAAAGTTCCATTACATTCAACTCATACGTCATGGAAGCTAGCTTCTAGTATGAGGACATCATAGCTCATTGTATGATTTCTCATATCATCATGAGTATTTAGTGTACATTAATCTCAATACTTTTGTTGGAGTGTTCATAGAGACTTGTCTCTTCTTTAGCTTTACGCTCACATAGATTTGTACATTTTGGTAACATTTACTTAGGAACATTTGAGATTTCTCTCATCTTTGACATTAGCCTATTATAATGTTGTCACCACATTCATTAGCTTTTAGCATATTTGCTCTTCATAATTACTCACCCATTTTTACGTGAATCTTCGTGTCATCATATGCCAATGCACTTGGCCATTTAGTGTGTTTCACACTCTTACTTGACCCTTCTAGGGTTTTTTCATTTCGTTACATATAGCTTCGGTTCACTTACTTTACACGTATGCTAGACTTATGGGTCTATACGTACAATCCATGAGGCTTGAATCATAGTTCGTTTAAGTGACTCATATCATCATAAGACTATGTGGTGCAAGACTTAAGCATCTTGTAAATATGCCAAGATCTCGATTTCGATCGATGTAGGCAACATTATTTTTGAACATTTATCCACATATAACATATGTATCAATACGGAATTTGGTCAAGGTAACCGGGTTTAGAATCCCTTGGACAACACTTCACATTTTTATTTATTTTGGTTTGATCCACACGGCTTGGGGACCCAAGATCGAACCCTAACGCCTTCAATTCATTTTCCCCTTGACTTCTCTATTCATTTTTCGTTCATTGGGACAGAGAGGATGTGGGATCGAACCCCCACAACCTCATTTCCTTTTATTTCCATTTCTTTTAATTCTCTCCTTCTTGGCCGAGAGTGTGTTGGTTCGAACCCCCAAAGCACCAATTTAATTTTCTCCTTAAATTATCTTTTATTCTTCCTAGAGGTCGTGGGTTTGATTCCCAGACGCCTCAACCTTTTATTTTTACTTTTAATTCCTTAAATCTGATAGAGAGGTAATGAGTTCGAACCCCACTACTCTCATTTCTTTATTTCTGCTTTAACTTGGGAAAAATTAGCCAAGGCCACTCGGCTTCGAATCCCGTGTGCCTCGCTCATTTTAAAATTTTAATTAATTATAATAAGCCTTAGTGAAATTCACCAACTTATCAATCAAGGGTACCTAGGTAGATCCCCCCTTAACTCCATTTCTTTATTTTCGTTTTTGGAGATTTTCACGTGTGAGGTCTCAAGTTCAACCCCTAGTGACCTCATCTATTTTTCATTCATTTAAAATCTCATGTTGTTATCCTTGTTTTGCCGAAACTAAGCTAACGCAATTTTTTTTATGGATGCAGCCTAAAAGATGTTTAGAAAAGTAGTCTTATTTTTTTTTTCTGTTTTTGAATGGTAAAGTAAAGCTGAAAAATGTTTAAGGAGTAATATAAAGAATTAAGAGTGGGCATAAAGCACACTCCTAGTGGTAGTCATGCGCCCTTTTGTGGGAATTGTTGTTGACTTATTCTACACAATTAAAATGGCAAAAACAGATTATAAAATATATGTTAAGTTATATGTTATTATAATGCCCCTTCTTATTTTATTTAATTTTAATCAATTAATTTGTGCCTCATTATGCCTCCAACTCGACTCAAACCCGAGTGTTGAGGTAAAATCAATATCGGGTTTGACCACCGAGATTTCACTTATTTTGACTAATTAATAACTTTACTTAATTGATTAAATATCAACCTAGGGTAATTACTATACTACCCCTACCCCTAAAATTACCTTTATACCCCTAGAACCCTTAATACCTAGGACTAACACTCTAAGTCGGGTTAAGACTCATCCGGTTGAATCCTAGTATTCGGGTACACTAAATGGAAGGACCCAAACTTTACTATCTCAACTAACTCCCCAAGTTTGTTTGCTTGGATGTCGCAAGGGTTCAGAGGTCTGGTTCTTCGCGCATCAATCTGTGTGAACCCGGTCTAATCGTAGGTATTATAGACACGTTAATCATTACTTAGAATATCAATTTTAGGGTTTTTTCATAGGCAGTAGATAAAATATTAGAGGTATTGGAACTCGAACGTTAAGGGACGACTAAGTCACCTAGATGCCTAAGATGTGATTATATGTGTTTATGTGTGTTTTATGATTTTATAAGGTTCTAATGTGTATTATTATATGTTTTATATGTATTTTTAAAAGTTTGAAGTGATTTGGAAGTCAAACGTCAAGGGACGACCAAGACGTTCGACGACTAGTCGCTTATGTGCCTCATGTGTCTATGCATGTTTAAATTTGTATGAAATGAGTCTAATAAGTCTTAAAATGGTTTAAAATTATGTTTAATGTTTTTATATGAAGTTTCGTGATGTTTTGAGGTCGAACGCCTAAGAACGTCCAAGGCGTTCGAAAGACAGACCCTAAGACGTTCATCGTATGTCATGTTGGGGACAAGGCTGTTTGGACGTCTTGTAGGTGTTTATTTTTGATGAAATTTATGTGGAAGGTCTATAACATGTTAAGGTGTGTAATCACATTGGTAATGCCCGGGTACGACTTCTAAAGGGACCCACAAGAGGCCCCAAAAGAAGGACCCAAAGCTGCCTAAGACACTGCCTGCACAGTGTCCATTGATGGACCCAACGACGAACCGTTGGTCCACCAACGGCCCGTCGAGAAGAACTCGTCAATGGGGAATTTTATTGGGCAGGTATAATGCCAATATTTTTGTAAATACCCAATGAAGGATCCCTTGGAACGGTCCTATGCAAGGACGACACCCCGTAGGTGCATCCGCGGATGGTGCACTGTAATGTACAGCCTGCGTTCTGTTAAATAAAGAGGTGAAAGGAAATTCACCCCACGTCCTAAAATGATTATTATGGGTTTATTTAATTAACTTTTGGTGTATATAAGTCATCCAAAACGTGATAAACCTGTTCTAAAATCAACTCACATGTTTTAAGCCTTTCCCACAAAAAATACTCTCTCTAGAAACCACCATTATTGGTGAAGCTTAAGAACAGATTCAAGATGGGATTTACATGTATGAATCATGAAGGTTTGAAGGTTTTAATCTATATAAAGGTATGGTCATCTTCATCTCTTGTTATCTTTTAATCTAGAGAGCCATTCTCAATGATTTCAAAAGAGAAAAATATGATCAAACACTTTCTTCTTCATTCTTCCATGGGTTCTTCATTAAATTGATTTCAAAGGTATAATATGAATGTATTGATGGTTTTATACTTATTTGATGTAATTTTCAATTCAATTCCGTGATGAACCATGCTCCATCACCAAAATGATTTAGCCTTGCCTGGGCATTATGAGCTTGAATTGCTATCTATTGAGTTATGATTCTATTATGTTAAAGTGATTGTATATGCTGTTATTTACATATATTTATGTTTAATGGATACTTAAGGATCCATGAGGATCAATGTATGAAGATTCGAAAATGAATAGCCTATGTTTCTACATGTTGCCCGGAAGTCGTTTGTTAGATCGGTTGTTTAGAGTTTTTATTATGCATGAACTGCTGTACCTACTGTTTTAGGGTGATATAATGGATGAATTTTATAGGTATAAATACTTAATGAACAATCTAAGAAAGGCATGCATGAATTGATCTAGATTCCTTTATGCTATTAAGTCAAAAAGCTAAGTGTGTGATGGATCTCAAATTGTGATTAGATGAAGCATGGTTTCTTCTTAATTTCTTACCGAATGAGCTACTTCCTAATGAGTATATTGTTTATAAAATATGAATGATGATAAAATCCTTATAGAGTTAATAGTATTGGTAATGTTTTCTATACTCTAGCAAATCGATAAGCCTAATAAACTATGTTGTAACCTTAATCTTGAAAGTATGAAATTTGATTTCAAAATGGTTATATGTAGGCTTATCTACTTCCATAGATTGATATAAATTAAATATGATTTAAAATAAATGCAAGGGATATTTGGTAATAATCTATGTTATTCTTCTTTCCTAATATGTTGATGTGTTGTACTATGTTATAGTATAATCTTGTAGAGACTTGTACATAGTTTCTTATACGTTTAAAGTACATTTAGATAATGCCATATACGTGTTTTATTGATGAATAAGTTTTATATATCAATGATGATCAAGGGGTGAGAAATTGGTAAGAATGTTTATTACCTCTACTCTTCTACTTCTCCATTTCTTTATAGTAATGTTGATGAAGCCTTGTATTGAATTGTGTGGTATGGTCCACATCTGGTTGCAGTGTTTACTTTATTATCATTATATATGTGTTGACCATGGCTTTGAATGCATATTGTTGAATATATGATTTAGAGAGTTAGATGATTACCTTATGATGTAATTGTGCCTATCTTCTCATCTAGTTTTGATCTAGGTTGTGTGGCTATTGTATGAGCATGCGTATATTCATGTTAGGGTATTGAATAGGTGCTGCCATTTATGTGTTAAAATTGTTAGTAGCACCCACCCATGTACCCCTTATATGAAAGTGAAAATATCTAATGTTAGGAGCCTTGGTTATAATGTATATATGGTCTTGTCTCCTACGATATTTTTTATTGTGTGGTATGTTCTTTGAAGTATAATGTGGTCTAATAGGGTTGATGCCTCAACGAGTAATTGATATCCATTATGTTATCATGTTGACTATTGTACACACACTCTCACTTAATGCATGTTACAAGTAGTATAGGCCATGGTGTCTAAATGAAAGGTTGTTCTCATAATCACTAATGTCTACTACTATGCATGTAAAGTATATGTATGTGAAGTATGTTATGTATTCCTTGCTAGGATGAATTGATAGGTGTACTAGTATGAACAAGGGTAATGGACCTTGTCTAAACATTGCACATGTGTATCTTTATAGGAGAGTTCCTATGTTTGGTTTTTATGTGAAAGATGAATATATGAAGATGTTATGAATAAGATGTTTATGAAAGGATGAAGTATGAATGTGCATAGTGTCTTAGAGTGGATATATGAAAGGATTTCACATATAGTTATGCCTATAGATTCATGCATTGATATATGAACTTGTGTGACTTAATGTGTTATGTGAAAGGTTTGCTCACATATATGTATACACACACATACATGTATGAAGATCTAGTCAAGAGAGGGGCCTTGAATGGTGTACTCATGTGTTCCCTACACTAGATGATAGTTTACATCTTCTATGCTTATGTGAATGGGTTCTTTACATGATTTAGGTTGATGAACTTCCATCTATGACATATGAGTTAAGCATATGAGGGGATGACTCTCCTAGGCCCATGTTTTTTTAAATAAATGTTAATGAAGCTTTTTTTCAATAAAGGGAACTTAGCTTAGCAAAGAGTGAACTTGAATATGTGTGTGTTTCCCTTCCCATGTTACGAAGGTAGGTCACTATAAATCTCATGAGGTGGATAACCACAATACCTCAAAGGGCATATATAGGGTTTCCATAAATGATAACTACAAGGACCTCCAAGTTCCATAACTATGTTGCTAACATACGATACTAGCTAGTGGATTCAACGTAGAAAGCTATGTCACATTTGGTTTTACTTTGGCCGGTAGACCACCCTTTATCGGTGTGGGGTTCTATGACACCAGATTTCATGTTTAGCATCACATGGTCTATGTCGGTTAAGGCTATAGTTTCCCTAGAGTAAAATGGACAATGGAAGTTAATGACTAGGACCCTAAATGGAATGACTTAAGGTAGGTTACTTAGGATAGGTTGATGTAATGAACCCATCTATACATTGCCCAAGTAGCTCCTTAGGAAGTTATATGAAGGTGTTCTAATGCATGTTACTATGTATATGTTCCCAATGCATGACATTGTACTATTTGTCTACTTATTATGAAGTTGTGCATTATATGAGTCTTTATGCATGATGTTGATCTTGTTGACTATATAATGAAGGTCTTGACATAACGATGTCTTTGTGGTATTGTACTTCTATGATGGTATGTTTTGTCTTGTGTAGATGATGTGTATGATTTTCCTTGTGGCTTAAGGTGATACATTGAAAAAAGTATCCTTAAAGGATTACTTGGGAGATGAATGAATTAAAAGGAAGAGTTCACAATAAAGAGGAATAAGCTCACTATAAAGTGACCTCATATTGGACTTAAATTCTATAAGTTCTTTTCTATGATGTTTCGCCTTTGATTGTGTCTCAATGATGTATGAAAATGATATATAAGCTATTGATAAAGGTTTTATGATGATTTACTCAAAATGGCATGAAGCATGATTTCAAAGAAAATGTCCCTTTTTGATGCATGTTTTTGCATGGTTGCCATACTTATACATTCTTGTGCTAATCCCATTCTTCTCTACTTTTTACACAAAGTGTATGTAATGGAATGATTAAATGAGGTCTATGATTTAGGAGCTTGATAGGTGATTTCCCAAGCTCAAGGAAAGGAATCCTTGAGTCCAAGGATGTCCTCATGTGTACATATTGTAAAGTCTGTTTAGTAATATATAGTTTTGTATTATGTCATAAGGGCCTTGTCCCTAATGTACTCCAAAGTTATTGAGTCTAATATGGAAAAGAGACGTAAAGTCTACATTTTTATTATGAATTATATATTATATGCATATTGAAGTAAAGTTTCTAGCACATGAGGTACTATGAAAATATTTAAATTTTCTGCTAAATTTACTATGACGATGCAATGAATGATACCTATGGGCTTGTATAATACCTCTTAGAGGTCAAGTACGCCATGTTACTTATAGGGGGTGCTCACCGGTCTTGACAAACGTGGTATCAGAGCACGAGGTGTTAAAAGTTGTTTAGGGTCCAAGAAGTCTCATATTTCCACGTCTAGTATACAATTGTAGCATTGGTGGTGACTCGTGATACATCAAATGGTACGAGAGGCTATAGGACGATAGAGTTTCCCTTCTTCATCATTATTATGCCGTGCCATAGAACTTAACTCTATAAGATCTCTCTCTTATGTTTTCTTGTCTGGTGATCTTTTAGATGTGATTGCTTGGATGAGATTGCTCTATGCTTTAGGGAGAAAAGGTGAGTTTAAAATGCTTATCTTTGTTTTATGGTTTGAATGAGTATGTGTGAAGGTGACACTTGTCGTTATTTGATGATGTATAAACTAACTAAGGCGACTTGAAGGGTTAACTAGACTTTAGGTAGGGGTATGGGACCCTACCTATATCTTGCACTAGTTTGCGTTGATGGAGAACTTAGGAGATTCATATTAGCTATGTGTATGATGATAAATGTAAATGTTCTTATGTGATGATCTCTATGCCTATAAACATGTAAATATCCTATTGTGGTAAAGATATGGAGTTATGTGTGCATGAACGTTATAGATGAGTGGAGTATGGTGCCAATTGTTGTTCCCGTTGGTTACTTGATTTAGTAGGGTTATGGGTCTTTACATGATCATTGCACATGTTAAATCTGTGAATATTAATATTGGTTATCTTACCTTATTATGTACGAAGTATCTCTTATTGGATGATGTGATGCCAATTATGACAATTAATGAAATCTATGTGAAGTAGCAAGATATGTCGAATAATGTATGTCATGATATAGTTAAAGCATGCTAGAAGTTATGGTGGTTAAAGTGAAGTATCTTAGATTGTTGTATAACTATATGGTTTTGTATGATGGTAGACAAATACTAGGATTTGAACTTTGAATATTTAATAACTACCTATGGAAACATGCTATCCTATGAATGTATGTGATTAAAAGTGTGCATTGTCTCCTTCTGTATATAAGATATACTTGATAAGTTGCTAGTCTAAATTGGAGTCCCTTGTAGAGACTTGATCCTAGTAGTAAAGATAGTATGCATGCTTATGAAGGATGAGTTGGTAAAGCTTTGTAACTTATATTTCCATGCTTGATCCATCAAATGTCTAAATGTTGCTTTTCTGGATATTTGGAAGCATGCTCACTATAAAGACTAGGAAACTTATTGTAAAACGTTTCGAGAACCGACTAAATTGTTCATTGATTGGATGTTGTTGAAATATATGTAGAATTGATGAATATGAACATGCTAATGAATGTGGAAAGGAAATTTGCTATTTAGATTGAAGAATAAGAATCTTATGACATCATGAGTCGTAGAGTTATTTCTAAACTTCTTATTTTATTATGAACCTCCTTGTTTTTTTCCTCAAATGATGTTAGTGTCTATTGCATTATAGGAAGACCTTATGTGAATTGAATAGTATGATCAAAATTGATGGTTGAGGATTATTTGCCTAAAATGCTAAGGTTTAGAAATCTTTAGTGTTGCTAAATTGAATTAATGAAAACTCCCTCTAAAGTAGTAATCACTTTAAGTGATGAAAATAAGGATTGTGTAGTTAAGACCCTCTATAGGTTTGGTTAAGTTGCTCTAAATTGGGTTTACCCTATGTGGGGGATGGTGTTCGAGTAGTGAGGTTGTAGAAATTATCTACATTGTCCTTCTATTCTTACTTTAATTGGAAAATAATGAATTCCTAGTAAGCTTGTTCATGAATATAGTCTTGCATGAAGTGTGAATTGCATGACGTCTATATGATTGGTATGAATTGATTGACATCATCTTGAAGACATGGTGAATTTTCCGAAGGGCATGAAATTTCTTTTTTGATAAAGTCCACGTTTTCTCATTTTAACTTGCATTTTAATGTGCTAATTGTGAAGTTCAGTTCATGAGGTAAGACAAGGAACTTTTTAATAGTCACGTGTAGGGTAAATTGTTTAGCCTTGTAATGGAAGTTGAGTCTCTTTTACAATGAAATATGTTGAGTCTCTTGAAAACTATGTGAATTTTATGATTTGGAATGCATAATTTGTAGGCTCATTCTTAAAAAGAGAAAGCATGTTTCGCTAAGTGTCCATGTGTATGCCTATAATTTGTGTTATTTTTCCTAAATGAAGCTTACTATAAGGGTGAGTATATGTTAATAAAAGAAATTTGTGGAATGGATTCCTATTTTACTGTGATGTACTTGGTGTGACTTGCCACTTAGACTTCACTAGGAAGGAACCATGAGCATGTCTTGGTAAAAAGTTGAGAATTTCTCATTTTAAGAGGAATTTGACCTTGTACTTGCTAAAGTGTGAAACTCTTGATACATGTAAGTGTGTTGAAGAGAAGGACATTCCTCCATGGAAACCACTAAGTATGGTATGATTGAATATGACCTTTATTGCACTAGGTCTATCTAATAAAGATCTTTTTGATTTTATTAACTCATGTTTATGTGCATTAAAGTACGAGTTCTTATTTAACTTTGATTATGGGTTATGATATGCCTATTAGCAGCTTTAAAGGATGTTCTGGCAATGAACTAAGATGTAATTATCATGTTATGATTAGGAGAAGGATGTTCTCCTATGAACATGAAAATGACCTTTGTGTTTGATATATTAGGGAGTAATTGAGTAATGGTTTTGCTTGCTTGTGTTCATTGAGTGATAAAATGAGTTGATGATGTTATTAACATTATGAACTTCTTTTATATGCATTGAAGTCCTTGTTTTGATTAAAGAGCCCTAAGTGTGATTCAAGGACGAATGTTCCCAAGTTGGGGATATTGTAAGACCCCAAAAATGAGATAAGTTTTCTAGAGCATAACATATTTTTTTTTAAAAGTTCTAATGTCCTAAGTATTCTTAAAATATACTATATAGGCAGTAGCTAAAATATTAGAGGTATTGGAACTCGAAAGTTAAGGACGACTAAGACGTTCGACAACTAAGTCACCAGGATGCCTAACATGTCTTTCTATGTTTTTATGGGTGTTTAATTATGTTATAAGGTTCTAAAATGTCTTATTATATTGTTTAGAGGCAGTGTATAAAGTTTGAAGTTATTTGGAAGTCGAACGTCAAGGGACATCCAAGATGTTCGACGATTAGTCGCTTATGTGCCTCATGTGTATATGCACGCTTAAATTGGTATGAAATGATTCTTATAAGTCTTAAAATGGTTTAAAATGATTTTTAATGTTTTTATATGAATTTTTGAGAAGTTTGGAGGTAAAACGCCCAAGAACGTCCAAGGCGTTCGAAAGATAGCCCCAAAGACGTTAATCGTATGTCATGTTAGGGCCAAGGCTATTGGACGTCTTGTAGGTGTTTGTTTTGGATGAAATTTATGTGGGAGTTCAATAATATGTTAAGGTTTGTAATCACTTTGGAAATACCCGGGTAAGACTTCCAAAAGGCCCCACGAGAGGTCCAAAAAGAAGGACCCAATTCGCCTGAGACACTGTCAAGGTAGTGTCCATTGACGGACCCAACGACGGACCATTGGTCCACCAACGGCCCGTCGAGAAGGTCTTCTCGATGGGTAGTTGACTTGGGAAGCTCTCAAGCCAATATTTGGCTAACTACAAAATACAGAGCCCTAGGAACGGTCCGTTGCAAAGATGACGCTATCAAGCCAACCTTTGGCTAACTACCAACGACGGAGGCCTAGGAACGGCCGTTGCAAGGATGACGCCCCGTAGGTGCATCCGTGGATGGTGCACTGTAGTGTGCAGCCTGTGTTCTGTTAATTAAAGGGGTGAATGGGAAATTCACCCGACATCCTAAACTGATTATTATGGGTTTATTTAAGATATTTTTTTTTGTATATAAGTCATCCAAAACGTGATCAACCCATTCTAAAATCAACTCACATGTTTTAAGCCTGTCCCTACAAAAATACTCTCTAGAAACCACCATTGTTGGTGAAGCTTAAGAACAGATTCAAATTGGGTTTTCCATGGATGAATCATTAATGTTTGAAGGTTTTCAACTAGACAAAGGTATGGTGATCTTCATCTCTAGTTATCTTTTCATCTAGAGAGCCATTCTCAAAAATTTCAAAAGAGAAAAATATGATCAAACACTTTCTTCTTCAATCTGCCATGGGTTCTTTCTTAAACTGATTTCAAAGGCATAATATGAAGGTATTGATGATTTTCTACTGATTTGGAAGTGGTTTTCAATCAAATTGCATGATGAACCCATGATTCATCACCAAAACAATTTAGTCTTGCATGGGCTTTATGATCTTGAATTGATATCGATTGAGTTATGATTTTATTACATTGAAGTTATTGTAGATGCTGTTATTTACATGAATTTATGTTTAATAGATAATGAAGGATCCATGAGGATCAATGTATGAAGATTTGAACATGAATAGCCGATGTTTCTACATGTTGCTTTGATGTCGATTTTGAGATCGGTTGTGTAGAGTTTTAATTATTCATGAACTGCTGTAGATACTGTTTTAGAGTTATATAATGGATGAATTTTGTAGGTATAAATCCTTAATGAACAATCAAAGAAAGACTTGCATGAATTGATCTAGATTCCTTTAGGCTATGAAGTCAAAAAGCAAAGTGTGTGATGGATCTCGAATTGTGATTATATTAAACATGGTTTCTTCTTAATTTCATACCGAATTATCTACTGCCTAGTGATTATATTGTTGATAAATTATGAATGATTATCAAATCCTTAGATAGTTCATAGAATTGGTAAAGTCTTCTATACTCTAGCATATCGATAAGCCTAAATGCCTATGTTGTAACCTTAATCTTGAAAGTATAAAATTATGATTTCAATAAGGTTAAATGTAGGTTTATCTACTTCCTTAGATTGATATTTTATACTAAATATGATTTAAAATCAATGAGAGGGAAATTCGCTAAGGATCTATGTTATTCTACTTTCCTAGTATGTTGATCTATTGTATTATGTTATAGTATAATCTCTTAGAGACATGTACATAGTTTCTTATATGTTAAAAGTACATGTAGCAACTTCCATTTATGTGTTTTACTGATTATTAAGGTGTATTGATCAATGATGATCAAAGGTTAGAAATCGGTAAGAATGCTTATTCCCTTTACTCCTGTACTTCTCTATTTCTTTGTAATAATGTTGATGAAGCCTTGTATGGCATTGTGTGGCATGGTCCACTTATGGTGGCATTTTCTTACTTTATTGTCATTATATTTATGTTGACCATGACGTTGAAGGAAATTGATAAATATATGATTAAGAGATTTAGATCACCTTATGATGTAATTGTTCCTATCTTCCAATATAGTTGTGATCTAGGTTGTGTGGCTATTGTATGAGCATGCGTATATTAATGTTAGGGTGTTGTATAGGTGCTGTCATTGATTTGTCAAAATGGTTAGTATACCTGCCCATGTACACCCTATATGAAAGTTTAAATAGCTAATGTTAGGAGCCTTAGTTATAATGTATATATTGTCTTGTCTCCTATGAAATTATGTGTTGTGTGGTACGTTCTTGGAAGTATAATGTGTACTAATAGGGTGGATTCCTCTAGGAGTAATTGATATCCATTATATGATCATGTTGACCAATGTACACAAACTAGCGCTTACATGCATGTTACAAGTAGTATAGGTCATGGTGTCTAAATGAAAGGTTGTACTCATATTCACTAATGTTTACTACTATGCATGTAAAGTATATGTATGGGAAGTATGTTATGTATTCCTTGATAGAATGACTTGATAGTTGTACTAGTATGGACAAGGGAATGGGACCTTGTCTATATATTTCACATGTGTATTTTGATAGATTAGTTCCTATGTTTGGTTTCTATGTATATGAAAGATGAATATATGAACCTGTTATGAATATGATGTGTATGAAAGGATGAAGTACGAATGTGTATAGGGTCTTAGTGGGTATATATGAAAGAATTTCTACTATAGTTATGCCAATAGAATCATGCATTGATATATGAACTAGTGTGACTTAATATGTTATGTGATAGGTTTGCTCACATATATGTACACACACACACACAAATGTATGAAGATCTAGTCAAGAGAGGGTCCTTGAATGGTATTCATGTGTACCCTAAACTATATGAGGCCTTACATATGGTTATGTTTATGTGAATGGATTCTTTACATGATTTAGGTTGATGAACATCCATCTATGACCTATCAGTTAAGCATAAGAGGGTATGACTCTCCTAAGCCTATGTTTTTTATAAATAAATGTTAATGAAGGTTGTTTTTAATAAAGGTAACTTATCTTAGCACCGAGTGAACTTGAATATGAGTGTGTGTCCCTTCCTATGGTAGGAGGGTAGGTCACCATATTTTTCATGAGGTGGATAACCACAATGCCTCAATGGGCATAAATAGGGTTTTCATAAGTGAATAAGAACAATGCTTAATCTAGGAATAAATAGGGTTTCACATGTACCTCCAAGTTCCATAACTATGTGGCCACCATAAGATACTAGCTAGTGGATTCCACCTAGAAAGCTATGTCACATTTTGTTCTACATTGGCCGATAGACCACCCTTAATTGTGTGGGGTTCTATGACACCGGTTTCCATGTTTAGAATCAAATGGTCAATGTCAAATAAGGCTATCGTTTCCCTAAAGTAAAATGTACAATGGATGTTAATGACTAGGACCCTAAATAGAATGACTTAAGGGAGGTTACTTAGGACAGCTGGAAGTAATGAACCCATCTAGACATTGCACAAGTAGCTGCATAGGTAGTTCTAAGAAGGTGTTCTAATGCATGTCACTATGTATATGTTAACTATGAATGACATTGTAGTATTTGTATACTTGTTATAAAGATGTTCATGATATGAGTCTTTATGCATGATGTTGATCCTGTTGACTATATAATGAAGGTCTTGACCTAACTACGTCTATGTGGTATTATACTTCTATAATGTTATGTGTTGTATTGTTTAGATGATGTGTATGATTTTCCTTGTGGCCTATGGTGATACATTGCACCAAGTATCCCTATAGGATTACTTGGGAGACTAATGAATTAAAAGGAAGAGTTCACTATAAAGAGGAATGAGCTCACTGTAAAGTGACCTCAAATAATGCTTTTCTATGATGTTTGGCCTTTGTATGTGTTTCTATGAATTATTAAAATGATATATATTCTTTGATAAAGGTTTTATGATGATTTACTCAAAATGACATAAAGCATGATTTCAAAGAAAATGTCCCCTTTTAATGCATGTTTTTGCATGGTTGCCATACATAGTACATTCTTGTGCTAATCCCGTTCTTCTCTACTTTTTACACAAAGTGTAGGTAATGGAATGCTTAAAGGAGGTATATGATTGAGGATCTTGAGATGTGATTTCCCAAGCTCAAGGAAAGGAATTAAGTCCAAGGATGTCCTCATGTGTACTTATTGTAAAGTCTATTTAGTAATGTATAGTTTTGTATTATGTCATAAGGGCCTTGTCCCTAATGTACTCTACAGTTAGAGTCTAATATGGCAAAGAGACTTAGAGACTATATATGTATTATGACTTATCTTTTATGTGCATATGAAGTAAAATTTCTAGCATCCGAGGTGCGATGAAAAGATTTAAATTTTCCGCTAAATTGACTATGTCGATGAGATGAATGATATCTATGGTCTTGTATAAGCCTCCGAGACGTCAAGTACGCCTTGTTACTTCTACGGGGTGCTCCCCAATCGTGACAATATTCTTACATGAATTTGAATCTAATGAATTCTTTGTAATTTTATTTATGAATATAGTCTTGCATAAAGTATGAATTGCATGACTTTTATATGTTTGATATGCATTGATTTAAATTAACTTAAGGACATTTTAAGATTCTATAGTGCATGAAAGAATGTTTTTTATAAAATCCATTTTTTCTCATGTTTATTTGCATCTTGATATGCTAGTTTTGCATGTGAATTCATGATATAAGATAAGAAACTTGGTAATAGTCACTTGTGATGTGAAATGTTTAGCCTTGTCATGGAAAGTTGAGTCTCTTTAAAATGAAATGTGTAGAGTCTCTTGAAATCTATGTGACTTTTATGACTTGGAAAACATGATTGTAGGATCACTTTTGAAAAAGTAAAAACATGTTTACCTTAGTTTTAATGTGTGTGCCTATGATTTGTGTTATTCTTCTTAAAATTTGCTTACTGTGAAGGTGAGTACTATGTTAGAAATTTATATTTTGTGAAATTATTTCCTAATTGTTGTGTTGTGCTTGGTATGACTTACCATTTATACTTAACTAGGAAGAAAACATGAGCATGTCTTTGTTTGAGAAGTTGAGAAACTTTCATGGTACTGTAAAGATGACCTTTCTGCATTGGCTTAGGTGTGAACTCTTGATACATGTATGTCTGTTGAGGGGAAGGACATTCCTCAATGGACAGCATTAAGCATGGTATGGTTGAGTATGACCTTCATGGTACTAGGTCTAACTAAAGAAGATCTTTGTTGATTCAATTAACTCAAGTCTATGTGAATTGGAGTGTGAGTACCTAATTGCTTCTTGAGTGTTGTTGAAATCTGCCTAAGTGTTACTTAAAGACTAGTTTCAAGATGAGATCTTAATAAATTGATGTGTAATGACCATGTTATGATTAAAACAAGGATGTTCCTACTATGAACATGATAAGAGTCTTTGTGTTTGATGCATAATAGAGTGAGTGAATGGAAGCTTTGGTTGCTTCTGTTCCTTGAGTGCTAAAATTACTTGAGGATGATATAGATGTGATGAACTACTCTATGATGCATCAATGTCCTTGTTGTGATTAAAGCATTCTAAGTGTCATTCGAGGACGAATGTTCCCAAGTGGGGGATATTGTATGAACCCCAAAATGAGTTAGGGTGTCTAGAGCCTCACATGTTATTCTTAAGGTTATAAGGTCCTAAAAATAATTTTAATATGGATTAGAGGCACTGTGTAAAGTTTGAGGTTATTTGGAATTCAAACGTCAAGGGACGACCAATTTTAATATGTGTCCATGCGTGTTATATATTGTATTACATGATCATATGAAGTATAAAATGAATTATAATTATGTTTGAAGATAGTATATGGAGTTTTCGTGATGTTTGGGTGTCAAACGTCCAAGACGTTCAAAAGTTAGCCCTTAAGACGCTCAATGTGTGTCTTGATGGGGCCTAGATTTCTTGGACTTGTTACGAGTATTTATTTTGGGTAAAACTTATGTGGAAGGTATAAAACTTTTTAATGGTTGTATATACGTTGGAAACGTCCGGGTACGACTTCTAAAAGGCGCCAAAAAAGGCCCCAGAAGAAGGACACAAGGTTTGTCGAGGCACGGCCTTGGCAGTGTCAATCGACAGACCAAGCGACGGCCACTTTGTTCACCAACGGTCCGTTGGTGTGGTATCATCGATGGAAACTTATTCTGCGGAGGTCTTAACCCAAAAACAGGCCAACGTCCAATCGAAGGAAGCCAAAAGACGGCCAGTCTATGGTCATCCGTCGATGGTGGCCGACAACACTATCATGCAACTATTTTATTTAAGGGGTGAATGGGAAATTCACCACACGTCCTAAGCTGATTCTATTTGATTAATTTACCTATATTTAGGTGTATATAAGATATAAAACACGTGAACAACCCATCCCAATCCCCTCTACACGAATTAAACCTTTCCCTCCAAAAATATTCTCCCTAGAAATCACCATTGTTGGTGAAGCTCAAGAACATCTTGGAGCATGAATTCATATGGTTTCTTCACAAATTTTAAGAGGTCTTAATGTAGATAAAGGTATGGTGATCCTTCATCTCTAGTTATCCTTCCATCTAGAGAGTTAATCTAAAACTTTTCAAAGAGAAAATATGATCAAAGTTCTTCTTCTTCAATCTAGCCATGGGTTCTTTCCCAAAACATTTTTAATGGATAAATAATGATAAATTGATTTTAATATATTGGTTTGAACGTGATTTTAATCCAATTGCATGATGAAACCATGTTCCCTCCCTAAATCAATTTATTCCTTGCATGGGCTTTGTGATCTTGACTTGTTATAGATTAAATTGTGATTCTATTCCATTGAAGCTGTTATATATACTGTTATTTATGTGAATTTATGTTGAATTATTGATGAAGAATCTATTTGGATGAATGTATGAAGGTTTGAACATGCTTAGAGTAGTTAACAATGTGATAACTGTAATGTGGGTCTTTAATTAAATAAATGTGGATTTCGATCATGTTAAATTGGTTGTATGTACTGTTCTAGGTTAATATCGTTATTGAATTATGGATATGAATCTTGTATGGTTGAATTAAGAAGGATTATATGAATTGAATTAGGTTCTTCTAGTCTATGGAATTGTAACTTCTAATGTTGACGTTTCTTTACTTTTTATATGAATTGATCATGGTTAATTGTCCTTAGCTACTGCCCATAATGTAATGTGTGTATGAATTATATGTAATGGATCCATGTGTATCAATTCATGATAGTTTTAATAGGATTAACTTAGGTAAACTTATCTTCCATGATTTCCTATTATAAAGAATACTTATAGTGAATTCGACTTTATTGGCAATTGTAGTAGTGTCTCGTTTATGCTATGATTTATTTGGATACTGATCTACATGTACATTATTGATG
The DNA here is from genome assembly GCF_001406875.1 of Solanum pennellii. Classification (NCBI taxonomy): domain Eukaryota; kingdom Viridiplantae; phylum Streptophyta; class Magnoliopsida; order Solanales; family Solanaceae; genus Solanum; species Solanum pennellii. The sequence goes on along the minus strand of NC_028638.1, from coordinate 20,194,357 downwards.
AATCGTGATTGATAAACAAGACTAGGGAAATTGATTGAGTTTATATGCATATCTATTCTCTAGAACAATGGTAATGATTTGTACTTATTGTATCATAACCTTGCAGTTACTTGTTCGTGGTTTCTTCTATGCTTAAAGTACATTTAGCTACTGCCCTAAATATGAATTGTTTATAGATAAGGCGTATTGATAATTTATTATTTAAGGGTGAGAAATTAGTAAGGAAGCTTATCTCCTCTACTTTTCTTATAGTATTATAGTTGATTAAGCCTTGCATGGCATTGTGTGGTATGGTCCACTTAAGTTGGTGGTGTTTACTTTATTATCATTATATATGTGTTTACCATAGCATTGAAGGCAAATTGATGAATATATGAATAAGTGGTTATGATGATCAACATATGTGTAACTTGTGCCTTGTCTTCTTCTCTAGTTGTCAATCTAGGTGATGTTACTATTGTTATGACCATGAGAATGGCTATGTTAAGTTTATATATATTTGCTGCCTATAATGAGGTTTTATAATTCTATATGTTATTTAAATCTAAGATAACTACTTAAATAAATGAGTCTTATGTTATGCTAACCATTCAATGATTTTGTGTGATGTATCATTCACAAGGATGACTTAATAGATGTACTAACATAGTGAAGGGTATGGGACTTTGACTATGTATTGCACATCTGCATCTTGATGGGATAGTTCCTAGGTTGGTCTTCTTAGGACATGCATAGGATTGTATGAACATGTTGAATATGACTTATATGCTATGATGTTAAATATATGGTATGATGAAGGGTGCATGTGCATAGTGTCTTGGAGGGTTGATATGAAAGGATTGCTCATATAGATACACATATAGACTTATGCATTGATATATGAACATGTGTGACATTATGTGTTATTTGAAAGGTTTGATCACATATAAATACACACACCAATGAATGATAATCTAGTTAATGGAGGGATATTGAGACGTGTGCCCAAGAATATTGTAAAACTAGATAGGTGCTTGAATATGCTATCAGTATTTGAAGAATGAATATCATAAGCCTATGTTTATCAATAAATGTATAAGGGCTTTTAAATAAAGGGAACTTAGCTTACCACCGGGTGAACTTTACATTGAGAGGTGTTGACTTCCCTCGGAGGAAGAATCACCATTTGTCCCTTATAGAGTATTGACTTCCCCCTTAGAGGAATACTCATCTATGGACCCACATGAGGTGTTGACTTCCTTTTGAGGAAGATTGACCATGTTTTCTCTTGAGAGGAGGCCCCAATTACCAAGTGGTATGAAGAGGGAAGACCTATATCTCAGTTTCATAAACTATGCTTACCACATAGGATCAAGCAAAGTGAATTCACATAGAATTCTAGGATGTTTTCTTATGTTCTACGGCTAGGTAGGAACGCCTTCCATTGGTGTAAGGCTCTAAAACACCAAATTTCATGTTTAGAACCCATGGTCTTACTATCAGTTAAAGTTATAATTTCCCTAAAGTTAAATGGACAATGGTAGTTAATGAATAGGATCCTTACTAGGAGGACTTAATGGAGGTTACTTAGGATATGGAAGCAATGAACCCACCTATACATTGCCCAAGTATCTCTTTAGGAAGTCCTAGGAAGGTGACCTAATGTATATGATTATGATTATGACCATATGCATGACATTGTAGTATCTATCTAATTGTTATGAAGGTGTGTATGGTATGAATCTATGAGATGTGATATTATCCTTATATGCACTATGTTGGTCTAAATGACTATATGATGAAAATCTTGTATTGACATGAATGAAGTTGTCTTCACTTAGTTGTTGATGTATGAATTAATTGTTAAGGCTTGTGGCCTCATGAAGGGTTTACTAAGAATGTATGGGGTTATGGGGCTTCATATGTTCATTGCACTAGTGGAATAAGATTGGGGTCATGAACAAGGTCTAATAATGATGTATATGAAGAAAAGTAAACATACGTGTAAATTGGTGTAGCTTACTGTAATGTCTGAAGGTTTTGACTTAAGTGTTTCTTTAATATATTATTCTTATATGAGTATATGTGTTGGTTTTTTAGGTTGTGTGTATGATTATTGTTGACATTAAGGTGATAAATTGCACCAAGTATCACTAGAGGGTTACTTGGGAAGTTAATGAATAAAAGGAAATAATGCTCACTGTTAAGGGAAAAAGAGCTCACTGTAATGTGACTCAAAAATGTCATAAATTTTATATGTGATCTTATGTAATGTATGGAATTCAAATATATTTATAATAAGTATGTGAATGATATAAATTCTATTGTCTAAATGTTTTATGAAGATTTATTCAAAAATGCATGAAGTATGATTTCAAGAAAATGTCCCTTTGAAATGCATGTTTTTGAATGGTTTTCATACTTAGTGTGTTCTTGTACTAACCCCATTATTCCCTTATTTTTACACAAAGTGTAGGTTATGGATTCTTAAAGGATGTCTTAAGTGGTGAAGATATTGATAGATGATCCCCAATCTTAACGAAATGAATCCTTAAGTTCAAGGATCTCCTACTTATGTCCTTACCGTAAAGTGTATAAGGTTGTACTTATGTTTATGTTTTAAGGGTCGTGTCCCTAATGTACTCTATGTTGTTGAGTCTAAGATGCCAAAGAGACTTAGGGTGTAAATATGTATTATGACTTATATTATATATACATATATATATATATATATATATGAGGTGACGTTTCAGCATATGATGTGCTATGCAAAGTTTTAAATTTTCCGCTAAATTTACTATATCAAAGTGATGAATGATAACTATGGGCTTGTACAAGACCTCTGAAAGGTCAAGTACGCAATGTCACTTCTAGGGGGTGCCCCCCGAATGTGACAGATGGCATGAAAAGCCTGACTTCTTCAGACCGTGTGTCCTGTCCAAGGTCTACGCTTGCATGCCACGCCCGACGTCATCCAACCGCGTGTGATGTCCAAGGGCCATGATGGCATTCCACGCCAATGTCGCCCGACAGTGTGTGCTGTCCAAGGGTTATGATTGCATGCCACGCCAAACATCGTCTGATCGTGTGTTGTCCAAGGGCCATGGTGGCATGCGATGCCCGACATCGTCCAGTCGTGTGTGCTGTCCAAGGGCTATGATGGCATGCCATGCCCGACGTCGTCCAACCATTTGTGATGTCCAAGGTCTACGCCGGTATGGCACGCCCGACTTTGTTTGACCATTTGTGATGTCAAAGGGGGATGATGGCATGCCACGCCCGATATCTTTCATTCGTGTGCGGAGTACAAGGGCGATGATGGCATGCCACGCCTGACGTCGTTCGACCTTGTGTGTTATCCAATGTCTATGATGACATGCCACGCCCTACGTCTTCCGATCGTGTGCTGTCTATTGGCTATGATTGCATGCCACGCATGATGTCGTCCGTCTATGTGTGTAGTCCAAGGGCGATTATGTCATGCCACTCCCGACGTCGTCCGACCATGTATGCTGTCCAAGGGCTATGATGGCATGCCACGCCCGACGTCGTCCGTCTTTGTGTGTAGTCCAACAGCAATAATGGTATGCCACACCCAACGTCGTCCGAACGTGTTTGTTTTCCATGGTCTATGATGACATGTAACATGTGTGTTGTCCAAGGGATATGATGTCCAAGGGCCATGATGGCATGCCACACCCGACGTCATCCGACCGTGTGTGTTTTCCAAGGTCCATGATGGCATGCCACGCTCAACGTCGTCCGACCTTGTGTGCAGTAAAAGGACTATGATGGCATGCCACGCCTAATCTCGTCTGTTCGTGTGTGCAGTTCAAGGGCTATAATTACATGCCACACTCGACGTCGTCCAATTTTGTATGCTTTCTAAGGGCTATGATAACGTATCACACACAACGTTGTTCAAACATATGTGTTGTCCAAGAGTTATGATGTCATACCATGCTTTATGTCATCGGAACGTGTGTCGTATCAAAGGTCTACGCGCGCATGCCACTCTCGACATCGTCCGAACGTGCGTGCTGTCCAAGGGCCATGGTGGCATGCGATGCCTGACATCATCAACTCGTGTGTGCTGTCCAAGGTCTATGATGGCATGCCACTCTCGACATCGTCCGACTCTGTGTGCCGTCCAAGGGCTATGATGACATGCCACACACGATAACGTCCGACCGTATGTGCCTTCCAAGGTCTATGAAGGCATGCCATGCCCTACTTCGTTTTACCGTTTGTGGTGTCAAAGGGAGATGATGGCACGACGCACCGACGTAGTCCAATTGTGTGTGCTGTCAAAGGGCGATGATGGCATGCCACGCCCGACATCGTTCATTCGTGTGTTCAATACAAGGGCGATGTTGGCATGCTACGCCCGACGTCGTCCGACTTTGTGTGTTGTCCAATTGGCTACAATGGCATGCCACGCCCTACATCGTCGGACCGTGTGTGCTGTAAAAGAGATATGATGGAATGCCCACCATACGTCGTACGACCGTGTGAGTTGTCCAATGGCTACGCAGGCATGTAACTCCCGACGTCGTTCGAGCGTGTTGTAAGACCCCAAAAGACTTAGGTTAGCTAGATCCTAATATTTTGGTAATGGTGGTCTAAGGTCCTGAATAAGTCTATTATGTGTTAATGAGGCAGTGTCTAAGAGTTTAGGTGCCTTGGAAGTCAAACATCAAGGTCGACTAAGACTATCGATGACTAAGTCACCTATGTGCCTCATATGTGGTTGTATGTGTTTATATATGGTTCATGAGGTTTTAAGGAATATAATGGGTTATTATAGCATATGAAGTGTGTGAAGTTTCGTGAAGTTTGGAGGTCAAATGTCCAAGAACGTCCATGCCGTTCGAAAGATGTTCCTTGAAATGACCTTGTGTGTCTAAGCATATTTCATTGAGTTTTACGTGTTTGTTTGGGATTAAATTCATGTGAGAGGTTCTAAACTCGTAAACAGGCATGTTTGGGTTAGATCCCCAAGGTCCAACCAAGGGTCCTTGAGAAAGGACCCAAAACATGGAGTCAAGACTGTCCCAGGCAAACCCCAAATGAAGGGAGGCATCAACGGCTCGTGTGCCTATCGACGACCCGTCAATGGTTGTCATTGGTAGTGACTTACACTAGGAAGGGAGGAGAACTATTTCAAGTCTCACATCCAACCAACAGAAGGACGGGACGGTCCATTTATGGACAAACGGTCTGTCGACTGCCAACCACTGGTTGACTGTCTCCCTATGTGCAGTTCACTGCTAAGTTACGAGTGAACTTGTAATTTCACCCCATTTAAAAATAAGAGTATTGGCGGTTTATTAGGGGTATTTTGGATGATTTAAACATGTGTATACTTAACACTTAGAAGATTTCACTCTTCCAAATCAGAACCCCAAAATCCAGTAGACAATCCTTAAGACTCCATTGAAGTCCAAAGTAAAAGAAGAGATTGGTGTTTTGAATGGGGATTCTTCATGAAATTAAAGAATTAGCTTCATCAAGGTATGTATTTTGATCCTTGAAATTTGTTTCATCAAGGAGCCCCAATTCTCAAGTTGTTTTCTAAGTTTTAAAAGTTGAATTGGCCAATTTCATGATTCTACCATGGTTTCTTGCATCAATTGTTTTTAAACGTCTATTATGGATTTAATTGTTATTGTATAGATGATTTTAACATAAATTACCAATGAACCATATTTTGATGAACCCTAGTTTTTGACAAAGTTATTGGTTACTTATTATTGATCTAATGTTGCTGAATTCTTATGTAGTTTTATGTGGGCTATTCATTGATGTAATAATTGTAGTAAATTGATAACTAGGTTGTATTAGATTGATGAATTTACATTTATTTGACCTAGTTCATTGATTATTATACTTTTATGTTGAATTGATGTTCATGGCCATTGGTAAGGGCTTTATAGTATTGAATTGGATAAGTTAGCATGAAGTTGAGGTGTTGAGGATGTTGTGTTGGTAAGATGCCCTTTTTCCTTTATTTTGATGTTTTTGATACTTCTATTGTATTTTGATTGTTATGGTCTACTTATGGTGGCGGTGTTATGTGTTTTACTTGCAATTAACGTGGCCTTGTCGGGGTTACTTTATGCAATAGGATGATCATGGCATGTCGACACTATTTGAAGTAAATTGGCTATTAGTGTAGCTGATTATGTTAAGTATGATTATATATATCTACATGCTAAGTAATGAGAAAGTATATGTGTTCTATTGATGTATATTAGGAGATCATGTTAGACTATGACTTTGTGCTTGTATGTGTAGGCTTAAAGTTGATGGATGATTGTTTCTACTTGATTATATGAGTCTATAATTGTTTTATTAATGAAGTTTTAGTAATGTATAGGGTGACATAAATATGAAAAGGTTCATGCTATGTGCGTTAAAGAATGATATGCTATATGTGATAAGGTGAAAGAATGTAGTGTCTTGTTTGGTAAACTTGTGTACCTTACTTGATATATGTATGAATGTTATGAGATTATGATATGTCTTGACTTGGTAAGCTTAATTCACCCTTTGCATGTAAGAATGAAAGATATGTGAGACTTTAGAGGATGTTAAGAAGGTCATGTTCGTGGTAAAGGTTGTGTTATAAATGTCTAAGTTGAGAGTCGTAATGGTATTATTCATGTAAGGGAACGGTCTACTTAAGGTTAATTGGCTGGAACGGTATCACATCCTGGTTTACCCCCTAGACATAACCGTCGTCGTCGTCTTTTTTAAGGACGAACACTAGCCTCTTACTCTCATGTCATTACATTGATAGGTTGAAAAATGAAGAAAAATTTAAAACTTTTCATTATATCTACTTGGAGATTTGCATAGACCTCTACATACACATAATATATACGTATAAAATATACATATACCCTTTGTATAGGAAGGTTACAGAACCTTCTACTTTTTTGTAGATACATATAAATATAAGATAGAAAGATAGTCTCAAATATTGTCTCATCTCATACCATCTAAACAATTACCATAATATGGGCATAGCCCTACATCAAAATGTAAAGAATCCGCATATATGCTTATACAATTCGTACACAAAGGAAATGGAATGAACATAAAAGAGTCTTAAACTCATAACAAAGAAACTTCGTAGGCAATATATTGGAATTGCTCTCGGAAAGTGAGCACCTACCCACTTGGATGACAGAAAATATCCAAGCTATCTTTAAGCTATGCCGAATAAACCTTGAACCACCGAAACTAAAATGTTTGGGGAAAAAGGAAGAAAATGGGATTAGTACTCCACATGTACTAAGTATGAGACCATATGCACATATAATACCAAAACATGCTAAAAAGGGGCTTTTAGTCAAATTTTTCCATTTTACCCTTTTAAAAACCTAATGCAAAGTCAAGAAAGTCATACCAATCGTCCAAACATCACAAATATGGTTAAAACTTAATCACATCATTTTAAGCAAGACAACTACTCATGAATCCTTATCAATTTAACAAGTGCAATGACCAAGAAAAGCCCCATGACCTTATTCAATCAAGTAATTTCAACAAGAAACCATAACCAATGTCCAACTTCACATAACATAACATTTAGAGATACATTTCATCTTATGTTAACAATACTACCCAATGCATACTCATAATTGAACTAACCAACATATAGTATCAACAATGTACAAGTCCATCATGTACATATCATCATAACATAAACATATATAAGAACATCCTCCTTAGACTCCCCTAAAGGCTAACTAGTGCAATGTTAAGGTAGAGTCCCATACCCCTACCTACACTAAGCTAGACACATTAGGTTATCCAAGTTAGAGTTCAAGTCCTTTATTTAATTTTAACTTTTGGGAACATGTTTCCCTAACCGACATAGACCACATGAGCTAGTGTGGAATTCGGTGTCATATAACCCTACATCGAAAGAAGGTAGACTACTTGCAAAGGTAGTACTAAAACATGAAACATAGCAACTACACGGATCCACTAGTTATTATAACTATAGGGGCAACATAGTTGAAGAACTAGGAGATATAGTTAGGACCTTCTTTATGCTCCATGCATTATAGTCTCCAATGTCTAGAGTAATGAAATGCTCCTACCTTCCCTATGTGGAAAGGGACACTCCTCAATGTATTTCACTCGGTGCTAAGCTAGTGTCCCTTTTTGAAATGTCTTTAAGTCTTTATTTATCAATCATAGATTAGTTTAGATCATAGGGTCTAACCCTTGTGTAATCATCATTATCAATATCTCGATAAGAATTGAATTAGTATAGTTCTTTCACCATAATTCATATAAGTGAGTTTAACACTTTAAAAAGCATTTCATAATAAGGCACATTGGTATACATCACCATCCTTATAGCATTTACATCTTAATCAACCTCACAACCATAATAAAGACATTACAATTAAACATCATACCACCCTATAAATCCTAATACAATACACATTCCAATATAATATCATGACTTAACCATAATTAATCGCAATTGTAATTAAAGATGGAGATTCTAAGACTTACCAAGTCTTCCTAATAGTTCATCATCAAGGTCTTACCATCAACCCATAACCCAACCCAATTAGGGAGTAACATCATCATACAATGATAACCAATAAGATAACAAGGCCAATTGCATCTCTATAACACAATTCAACACTAGATCATAGCTTAAGACAATATACACAAGCTAATTTCACAATACACTTCAAATCCTAAATCACATCTCAAAAACTAGCATGATAGGCTTAAAATTAATCTTAATTTATACATAATAACTCCGTAGGATAGTAATCTAATCAATAACCAAATCAATTGAATGATGACAATAAAATATAGGTCAAGATCACAACCTAGGGTTAGGGGTTGAGGATCATGTTCTTCAATTTAGACCAAACCATCAACAATTACAATAATCAATTTAAAATACATGTTAATTTATTCAATATAACCTAATGAAATCATCAACAAATAAATTCATAACTTCAATTTCGTTATTGGATGAAACACACATGAATCTCAATTTCAAAAATCCATTTTGAAGGAACTCTTTGAGGAAAGAGTCTCAAAGGTGAATTGCATCACATAACTTAAGGTTTGATGATGAATTTATGGTGAATTCGTCCCTTTACGTCCCCCAAACCCTTATCCTTGCTAGTCTTCAATGGTGAGTTCAATTAGAGGGAGGGAAGAGCGTTTTTTTGTGAGTTATATTTTGGTTAATTGGGATTGGGGCCTTTATGTGGGAGTTAAGTTTGTTAATTAGTATCCCCTTAATCCTTTAATAACCCCTAAACCAATTAATTTAATTAATTTTACATAAAAAACTTTCAGAAACTCATGACCCTCACAGACAAAACCCTGCCTACGGGCTGTCTGTGAGTCTATAGACTTACCCCCCTCTGTCCTGCACTCCGTCGATGAGTTTAGAGCTGTGCAGGTTGGGGGGATCCTCATCTTTGATAAGTATGGGACAACAGTGGAATCAACGCCCCATTTTTCCACACACGGCTCGTTTCCGGCATCGTCGATGCACACTGCTCAGGCAATGTTGCCTCAAACTGCAAGGGTCCTCCTCAAGCGTCGTTCGTTGGTCCTTGGGGAGTTGTACCTGGACGTTTTGACCATGAAACAACTCAAAAACCTATATACTTTTATTTACCAATTTTCATACATTTCCGACTCCTAAAAGCTAGTAAATAGGCTAAGGCACGCTAGTACCTCTTTGAACCAACATCCAGACGTCGTGAACGTTTTAGTTCTTAAACTTCCTAAATGACCTAATTCATTATGATTGACTTAAAAACAGTACTTAGACCTATGACACCTATGTTAGTCTTTATGACACGTCTTGGATTATCAAAGTGTTACATTATCCCCCTCCCTTAGGAACATTCGTCCCCGAATGACACTAAAATTATTTTGAAGGAAGGTACAGACTCACGACTAGCACCCCAACCAATCAACAATGTTAAATAAACTTAAATCATTTCATTTCATGAAGGGAAATTCTAAATATACAATTTCCATATATAAGGCTCAAATAACTTCATCATGAGGTATTTCCTTCTCACAACACATATGAGCTCAACATACATTGCATGAGTCAATTAGCACAAAGTTCAACTTAACAACATGGTACATATCGTTTCATAAAGACTCACCATATAAAAATGCATAATCATAACTCAAAACAAACAAAAAACAAAATTTCAAGTTTAAACGACTAATTTCACTATAACTTCACTATGAAGTACTCGAATATGCACATTTTGTAAAACATCACCCAAACATCAAGAAACTTCAGTTTCTAGTTATATTTATATTATCAAAAAGAATGAATAACCTTAGTTATCAAAAATATGAGGGTAATGTGGCTTAATGTCGGCCTCAGCCTCCCATGTTGCATCCTCAACTAGATGATTTTTCCATAACACCTTTACGGAAACCACCTCTTTATTCCTTAACTTCTTGACTTGCCTATCAAGAATTTGATCCAAAACTTCCTCATAAAAGAGGTTATCCTTGACACCAAAACCCTCAATAAGAAGATTGGACTCGGGATCACCGATACACTTATTCAACATAGAAACATGTAAAACCAGATGATCAGAAGCCAATTCACTAGGAAGTTTCAATTTAAAGGAAACCTGACCAACCCTTTGCAAGATTTCATAGGGACCCACATAACGAGGACTCAACTTCCCTTTTTGGCCAAATCTAACCACCCCATTCATTGTTGAATTTTTCAAATAGACCTTATCACCTTTATCAAACTCCAAATCCCTTATCCTATGATTGGCATAAGATTTTTGCCAACTATAGGCCGTTTGCAATTAGTTCCTTATAACATAAACTTTTTACAAAAGCTTATAAATAAACTCGGGACCCAAAAGCGATGGCTTACCCACTTCAAACCATCCAATTGGAGACCTACACCTCCTACCATACAAGTCTTCATAAGGAGCCATCGAAATGGATGAATGAAAACTATTATAATAGGAAAACTCCACGAAAGGTAAATTTTTATACCAATTCCCTTTAAAATCAATAATTCACACCCTAAGTATATCCTCCAAGATTTGAATAGTGTGCTCCGCTTGACTATCTATTTGGGGATGAAAAGTGGTGCTCAACTTCACCGTAGTACCCAACCCTTTTTGGAATGATCTCAAAAACCTAGATGTCAATTGTGCACCCCGATATGATATGATGGATAACAGAATACCATGGCGACATGCAATCTCATCTATGAAGATTCATGCATAATCCTCCGCCGAATAAGAAGACTTGACGGGAATAAATCTATAACACCTTAAAAATCCAAGACTCATAGTAAAGCCTAACATAGGTGTCATAAAGTCTAAACACTGTTTCTAAGTCCATCTTCAATGAATATAGGTCATTTAGATGGTCTAAGAACCAAAACGTCCAAAGACGTCCGGGAAGTTGGTTCAAAGAGATGTTAGTGTTCCTTACCCATTTTATTAATTTTTAGGAGTAAAAAATGTATGAAAATGGGTGGAAAGGTAGCTAATGAGTGTTTGAGTTATTTCATGATTGAAACGTTTGGGTACAACTACTCAAGGACCAATCAAGGTCCCTTGAGGAGGACCCCTATAGTTTGATGCAGCACTGACTGGCAGTGTACATCGACGGGGCAGACGACAGTCCGTAAATGGCTCGATGGGGTGTCGAGGCCACCGTACTTAGAAAGATTCGCGAAGGTTCTTGTTTACCTAGCTACTGTTCCATGTTATTGAAGGGGATGAACGGGCGTCATTGGCTTGACGGTGCGTCGAGGCCACCGTCATCCCATTCTTAGAAAATTGAAGGAAGCTCTCGCCTGCAAAGTCTCTGATAGAGATAACGAAAGTGCAGGTTGGAGCGGGGGGTCGTCTGTCAAATTGCCAACGGACCGTCGACGGGGTCTCGTCAATGAGGGCCAAATTTAACTAATGAATTTTCATGATTTCATTTAATTAATAAAATGGTTTAGGGGTTAGTTAGTGATTAAAGGGAAAATAATTAAGTTAATTGAGTACCTCTATAAATACCCTTAACCCTCATTAAGCTAAACCAAATTTTCATAATAAACTCTTTTCATTCTCTCTTATCTCTCTCTCTACAAGAACTTACCAATGAAGACTAGAAAGAACAAGGGTTTGGGGGATGGAAAAGGGTGGATTCTTCATAAAATTGTGATAAACATAAAGGTATGGGTTCTATTCACCTTTGAGATCCTTTCCTCAAAGGGTTCCTTAAAAATAGATTTCAAAAAGTTAAGTTTTCTTATGGGTTTTATTCGATTACAAAATTGAAGTTATGGATTGAGATTTTAAAGAATTCTTAGGGTTCTATTGAGTATATTTACATGTAATTCAAGTTGTTTGTGATATTTTTTTATGGTTTGATCTAATTGAAGAATATGATCCTCTATCCCTAACACTAGGTAGTGATCTTGACCAATATTGTATTGTAATCATTCAATTGGGTTGGTTGTCGATTATATTACTATCCTATGGTTCTATTATTGTTAAATTAAGATATATTATAGTACTATCATGCTAGTTCGTGAGATGTGATTTAGGTTATGAATTATAATGTTAAGTTAGCCTATGTATCTTGTCTCAAGTTGTGATCTAAAGATTAATTATGTTATAGAGATGCAATTGGCCTTGTTATTCTATTGATTATCATTGTGCTATGATGTTACTCCCCAAGTTGGGTTGAGTTATTGGTTGATGGTAAGACCTTGATGATAAGCTATGAGAAAGACTTGGTATGTCTTAGAATATCTATCTTTACTTCCAATTGTGATTAATTGTTCTTAAGCCATGATATTACATTGGAGTATGCCTTATATTAAGATTATAGGTTGGTATGATGTTGAATTGAAATGTCTTGACTATGTTGTGAGGTAGATTAAGGTGTATGTTTTATAAGGATGGTGAAAACTATCAAGGTGCCTTAAATATGTTATAAAACACTTATGTGTTAACCTCACTTATATGAAATGTGATGAAAGGACTTATACTCATAAAATTCTTATTGAGCTATTGAAGATGATGATTATAGAAGGGATAGACCCTATGGCCTAAATTAATTTATGATTGCTAATTAAAGTCTTAAAGACATTTCAAAAAGGAACTCTTGCTTTGCAGCGAGTGAACAAGATATAGGAGTGTCCCTTCCCACATAGGGAAGGAAGGAGAACTACATTACTCTTGAGATTGGTGATAATAATGCATGGCGCATAAAGAGGGTTCCAACTAAATCTCCTAGTTCTTGAACTATGTTGCCCCTATAAGAATACTAGCTAGTGGATCCACGTAGTTGCTATGTTTTCTGTTTGGTACTACCCTCGCAAGCAGTCCTCCTTGTTTCGGTGTAGGGTTTTATGACACCGGATTCCACACTAGCTCATGTGGTCTATGTCGGTTAGGGAAAGATGTTCCCAAAAGGTAAAACAAATTAAAGGACTTAAACTCTAACTTGGATAACCTAAGGGGTCTAGTTTAGTTTAGGTAGGGGTATGAGACTCTACCTAGACATTGCACTAGTTATTGTTGAAGGGAGTCTTAGGAGGAGGTGCGTATATGTTTATGTTTTGACAATATATGATGTATATATATGTGATGACCATGTCATATTGTTGATACTATATGTTAATTAGTTCATTTACGAATATGCCTTGGATTATAACGATAATATAAGATGAAATATACGACTAAATGCCTGTGTAAAGATGGACATTAGTTACGTTTTCTTGTTGAGGATACTTGATTGACTAAGGTTATGGGGCTTTGCTTAGTCAATGCACTTGTTGACTTGATAAGGACTTGTGAGTAGTTGTCTTGCTTATTATGATATGTTTAACTCTTATTCATTCTTGTGATATTATTCTTTGATGTAAGGGTGGTAGTAAATCATGATTCTAAGTGTGTTGGGATAAGTGTTACTAGTAGAGATAGTAAGCATGTTTGGTTGATTGAAATGACTTGCTTGACTTTGCATTAAGCCCTAAAAGGGGTAGAAAGGCAAGTTTTAATAAAAAGTCCCTTTTAGCATGTTTTGCTTATGTATTTGCATAAGATCTCATACTTAGTACATGTGGAGTACTAACCTCATTTTCTTCCCTTGTCCCAAACATTTTAGATTCCAGTCTTTGAAGAGTTTTGAAGGTGTTGTTGTTCAACGCTTGTATTCTTCCTTTCATCCAAGTAGGGTAGGTCCTCAACTTTCTAGGGAAATGCCATCTTCTAGCTTTTGATTTTTTATGAGCTTATTGACTCTATCATTCCTTTCCTTGTTATTTGAATATTGTACTTTCGTATGACGTATACATGGTCTAGTTGAATTAATGTAAGGGCTATGACATATTGTGATATTCGTTTAGATGGTATGAGATGAGACAATTGTTGAGACTATTTCTATACTTATATATATATTGTGCAATAAAAGTAGAAGTCTATGTAACCTTCCTATATGAAGGGTCTATGTATACTCAATATGAATACATATTATGTGTATGTAGAGGTCTATGTAAACCTCCACGTAGAGAAAATAAAATTTTTAAATTTTTCCGCATTTTTAAACCTATAAATGCAATGACATGAAACTAAGAGGCTAGTCTTAGTGCTTAAAAAGGATGACAATGCCGGTTACGTCTAGGGGATAAACCCGAATGTGACAAACTTGGTATCAGAGCATGAGATTGAATAGTGTTGAGTTATGTCTCTCTCTCTACAACGTCTATGTATGTTTGTATTCATAATTGTGAAGCGCGCCACACATATGAGTAGGAACCTTTATGATGCTTAGGAATCACGCTCTTTCTTGGAAATCTTATATCATGCCAATAGAGTATACCTATGGTGTGCTTTTGCATCTAATCATATCTTTGTGCTTATAGGAAGCATGAAAACTTGATGGAATGAGTCTCGAATATTTGAGGAGGAAGTTGCTAATGCGGGAGCTCCTCCCCATGATTAGCAATTTCCTCCACTTGAGGAAAATGCTTATGTTCATCAAGACCTGGCTAACCCTCAACCTATCACGGAGGCGGAGATGAGGGATATTCTTGTTCAAATGGCCCAAGCCATGACTACCCAGCACAAGATGCAACGGTTCAAGCCCAAGTAATGACGACTCAAGCTAATCGGAATGTTGCTCCTCGTCCTCATCAAAAAGTCAGTACTATGGCTTCCCGTCTAAGGGACTTCACCTAGACAAACCCTCCTACTTTCTATGTGTCTAAGGTTGATTAAGACCCCCAATAATTCCTTGATGAGGTCTACAAAGTGCTATATTCTATGGGGGTGGCTTCAAATGATAAGGCCGAGTTGGCCTCATATCAACTCAAGGATGTGGATCAAACTTGGTATGTGAAATGGAGGGACAATAGGTTGTTGAGGGGTAGTCCGGTGACTTGGGAGATCTTTAAGGCGGCTTTTATAGATCAGTTCTTCCATAGAGAGATCAGGGAGGAGAAGGTCACAGAGTTCATCAATCTTCGCCAAGGAGGGAAGAGTGTTCATGAGTACTCGTTGGAATTTGTTAAGTTGTCAAAATATGCTCCTTCTTTAGTCTCCGTTCCTTGAGACCAAATGAGCCATTTTGTGACGGGGGTGTTGGAGGACATACAAGAGGAGTGATAATTGGCCATGCTACATGACAACATGAACATTTCCCCTCTTATGGGTTATACAAGAAGGGTTTAGGAGGTAAGAGGTAAGAGAAGAAGTAGAGATGCTAAGAGGGATAGGTAATTTGATGGAGGCTTCTCAAGGAATAGGCTTGAGATACAAGATAAGACTAAATTCAAGAAGAAGGGTTCAAATCATGTCCCTACCAAATTCACAAGAGCTAGTGCTGATAGGGTGTCTAACCCTAAATTTAAGAAGCGCAAAGGTACTAATACACCAAAGGAGAATCCAACTTGTGGAAAGTGTGGTAAAAAACACTAAGGTGAGTGCCTTAAGGAGACGGATAATTTTTTTAGTTGTGGAATGAGTGGTCACAAAATGAGACATTGTTCAAACTTGAAGAGTCATGA
This sequence comes from Solanum pennellii, assembly GCF_001406875.1. Classification (NCBI taxonomy): domain Eukaryota; kingdom Viridiplantae; phylum Streptophyta; class Magnoliopsida; order Solanales; family Solanaceae; genus Solanum; species Solanum pennellii. The sequence continues at coordinate 20,178,306 of NC_028638.1, read as the reverse complement.
CAAGGGTAGTGGCCAAGCTCAAGCAAGTGGTTCTAGTAATGCTCCAAAGAAGAATCGCTTCTATGCTCTTCTCTCTAGGGGTGAGCAAGAGACCTCTCACGACGTGGTGATCGGTATGTTAAAAATCATTACTCTTGATGTGTATGCTTTTCTTGATCCGGGTGGTACTTTGTCCTTTGTTACACCACTAGTAGCTAAAAAGTTTTATATTTTACCCGATATTTTGCATGAGCCTTTTCTAGTGTCTACTCCGGTAGGTAAGTCGATTGTTGCTAAAAGAGTCTATCGAAATTGTCCTATTTCATTGACCAATAGAGTTTCTTATGTTGATCTAGTAGAACTCAATATGCTTGATTTTGATATTATATTGGGTATCGATTGGTTGCATGCATGTCTTGCATCCATTGATTGTAGGACAAGAGTGGTGAGGTTTAACATCCCAAATGAACCCGTTGTTTAGTGGAAGGGGGGAAATTCTATTCCTCGAGGTCGCATTATGTCTTGTCTAAAAGCATTTAAAATAATCCCAAAGGGTTGTCTCTATCACATAGTAAGAGTTCAAGATTTTGATTTTGAAATTCCTCCTATTAAGTTGGTCCCCATAGTGAATGAATTTCTAGAGGTTTTTCCTCATGCCCTTCCCGGTATTCCTCCTGAACGAGACATTGATATTGGTATCGATTTGTCGTCGGAAACAAATCCCATGTCAATCCCTCCATATCATATGGCTCCGGCCAAATTTAAAGAGTTGAAGGCGTAACTCAAGGATTTTCTTGCCAAAGGATTTATAAGGCCTAGAATGTCTCCATGGGGTGCTCCGGTATTATTTGTCAAAAATAAGGATGGTCTTTGAGAATGTTTATTGACTACCGCCAGCTCAACAAGGTCACCATTAAGAATAAGTACCCTCTCCCTCGGATTGATGACTTATTTGACCAACTCCGAGGGGCAAGTTACTTTTCAAAGAAAGACTTTAGGTCAGGGTATTATCAACTTACGGTGAGAGGGGAGGATGTACCGAAGAAGGCCTTTTGCACTATGTATGGGCATTATGAGTTCTTGGTCATGTCTTTCAGACTCACTAATGGTTCGGCGGCATTTGTGGATCTAATGAATAAAGTATTTCAAAATTACCTAAGTTCGTTTGTCATTATCTTGATTTATGATATCCTGGTATACTCGAAGAACTAGAAAAATCATATGGGTTATTTGAGGATAGTGTTTCAAACCCTTAAAAAACATCAATTGTATGCCAAATATAATAAGTGTGAGTTTTTGTTGAGATCGGTTACTTTTCTTGGGCACATCTTTTCTAGTGAGGGATTTGAAGTAGACCCAAGGAAAATGGAAGAGGTGAAAAATTTGCGTAGACCATTGACTCCGACTGACATCAGGAGTTTCTTGGGTTTAGCGGGTTACTATCGGAGATTGGTGGATGGTTTCGTGTCCATTGCTTCTCCTTTGACTACTTTGACCCAAAAGAGTAAAAAGTTTAAATGGTCGAAGTCATGTGAGAAGATCTTCCAATTGTTGAATGATAAGCTTACTTCCGCTCTGGTGTTGAACTTATCAGAGGGTACAAAGGGTTTTGTGGTGTATTGTGATGCATCCCGAGTGGTTTTGGGGTGTGTGCTTTTGCAAAATAGGAAGGTGATAGCTTATGCCTCAAGGAACGTAAAGGTACATGAGAGGAATTACCCCACTCATGACCTTGATTAGCGGCAGTGGTGTTTGCTTTGAAAATTTGAAGGCATTATCTGTATGGGGTGCATGTGGATGTTTTTATCGATCATAAGAGTCTCCAATATGTGTTTACCCAAAAGGAGTTAAATCTCCAACAAAAATAGTTGGTATGAGTTGTTGAAAGATTATGATATGAGTGTCCTTAATCACCCCGGCAAGTCTAATGTAGTTGCAGATGCCCTAAGTCGGATGACTATGGGTTGTGTATCACATCTTGATGAATCCAAAAAAGACCTAGCAAGGAAAGTGCATAGGTTGGCTAGGTTGTGGGTGAGGTTGGAGAGTGCTCTAGATGGAGGTGCCGTAGTTGATCATAATTTCCAGTCATCATTAGTGGGTGAGGTGAAGGCCAAACAACACCTTGGCTTAGCCTTGATGGAGTTTAAAGAATCGATTCTTGGCAAGTCGAATGAATCATTAAAGTACCAAGGGAGTTTATGTGTTCACGATGTAGATGGGTTGAGGGTTCGTATGTTACAAGAAGCACATGGGTCCCGCTACTCAACTAATCTGGGCTCGACAAAAATGTACCATGACCTAAGGGAAATATATTTGTGGGAAGTTCTAAAAAGGGACATAGCGGAATTTGTAGCTAAGTGTCCAAATTGCCAACATGTAAAGGCCGAACACCTAAAGTCGGGTGGCTTACAACAAGAGATCTAAATTCCATCTTGGAAGTGGGAAGAGATCAATATGGACTTTGTAGTAGGTTTACCCCGGACCCAAAAGCCCTACTATTCTATATGGGTGGTTGTGGATCAATTGACCAAATCCCCTCGCTTTATCCCCATCAAGTCATTATATTTGGCGGAAGATTATGCCAGAATCTTTCTAGATGAGATTGTGTGCCGCAATAGTATTCTGTTATCCATCATATCGTATCAGGGCACACAATTCACATTTAGATTTTGGAGGTCCTTCCAAAAAGGATTACGTACTATCGTGAAGTTGACCACCACTTTTCATCCCCAAACATATGGTCAAGCCGATCGTACGATACAAACCCTTGAATATATGCTTAGAGCTTGCATTATTTATTTTAAAGGGAGTTGGTAGAGTCATTTACCTTTAGTGGTGTTTGACTACAACAACAATTTTCATTCATCCATTTCCATGGCTCCATATGAAGACTTAAACGTAGAAGGAATAGGTCTCCTATTCATGGTTTGAAGTGGGTGAGCCATCACTTCTTTTTCCCGAGTTGATTTATAAGTCTTTGGAAAAGGTTCATATCATAAGAACCAGTTGCAAACGGCCTATAGTCGGCAAAAGTCTTATGCCGATAATAGGAGAAAGGATTTGGAGTTTAAAGAAGGTAAATAAGCTGTATATGAAAATTACAGCAGTGAAAGGGGTCGTTAGGTTTGGCAAGAGAGGGAAATTGAGACCTCAATATTTGGGTCCCTATGAAATCTTGCAAAGGGTTGGTGAGGATTCCTATGAATTGAAACTTCCTAGTGAATTGGCTTCGGTTCATCCGATTTTCCATGTTTCTATGTCGAAAAAGTGTATCGGTTATCCCGAGTCCATTCTTCCTATTGAGGGTTTTGGTGTCAAGAATAACCTCTCTTATGAGGAAATCTCGGTTCACACTTCTTGATAGGCAAGCTAAGAAGTTAAGGAATAAAGAGGTGGTTTCCGTAAATGAGTTATGGAAAAATCAATAGTTGAGGGTGCTACATGTGAGGCCAAGGCCGATATGAATCCTGTTATCCTCACCTTTTTGAGAATTACTCTTAGCATTATTTTTAATTGTATAATGATGAAAAAGAATTGTGTTTATTTATTTTTTGGTGAAGTGTTGCAAAAAATGGTATTTTGGAAACCTCACAGTATGTTTTATAGTGAAGTCACTATAGTATTGCTATTAAAAACTTGAAATTTTGCTTTTTGCTTGCTTTGAGTTATTTTGTGCATTTTGATATGGTGAGTCTTCATGAAATGATAGGTAGCATGTTGTTAAGTTGAACTTTTTGCTAATTGACTCATGTGATGTATGTTGAGCTGATAAGTGTTGTGAGAAGGAAATTTCTCATGATGAAGTGTTTTGAGCCTTAGCTGTGGTGATTTGAGTTTTGATATTCGTCTTGTTGAAGTGACATGATTTATGTTAAAAGAATATTGTTGATTGGTTGGGCTACTAGTGTTGGGTCTATTCCTTCCATTAAATGAGTTTTAGTGTCGTTCGGGGACGAATGTTCCTAGGGAGGATAATGTGACACCTTGAAAATCCAAGACTCATGGTAAAGCCTAATATAGGTGTCATAAATTCTGAACACTGTTTCTAAGTCAATCTTTAATGAATATAGGTCATTTAGAAGGTTTACGAAGCAAAACGTCCAAACACATCTGGGAAGTTGGTTCAAAGAGATATAAGTGTGACTTACCCTGTGTACTAACTTTTAGGAGTCGGAAATGTACAAAAATGGGTGGAAAGGTAGCTAATGGGTGTTGAGGCCACCGTCGTCCCACACTTAGAAAGATTTGTGAAGGCCCTTGTTTACCTAGCTATTGTTACATGCGACGGAAGGGGACGACAGGGCGTCGAGGACACCGTCCTCTTATACTTAGTAAAATTTGTGGAATCCCTCGCCTGCAAAGTCTCTAATAGAGACGATGGAAGTGCAACAAGGAGTTGGGTTCATCCGTCTACTCACCGAAGGACCCTCGACGGGGTCTCGTCGGTGAGGGTTGAATTTCATTGATGAATTTTAATGATTTTATTTAATTAATTAAATGGTTCAGGAGTTAGTTAATGATTAAGGAAAAACTAATTACCTTAATTAATTTCCTCTATAATTATCCTTAACCCTCATTAACCTAAAGCCAATTTTCAAAATAAACTTTCTTTCTTCTTTGTTATTTCTCTCTCAACAAGAACTCACCATTGAAGGCTAGCAAGAACTAGACTTTGGGGGCTGGAAAAGGGTGGAATCTTCATCAAATTGTTGAGAAACATTAAGGTATGGGTCCTATTCACCTTTGAGATCCTTTCCTCAAAGGTTTCCTTCAAAATAGATTTCAAAAAGTTGAGTTTTCTTATGGGTTTCAATCAATTACGAAACTGAAGTTATGGATTGATTTGTTAATGAATTCTAAGGGTTATATTTAGTAGATTTACATGTAATTCAACTTGTTTATGATAATTATTTATGGTTTGATCTAATTGAAGAATATGATCCTCTATCCCTAACCCTAGGTAGTGATCTTGACCTATATTGTATTGTAATCATTCAATTGAGTTTGTTGTTGATTAGATTACTATCCTATGGTGCTGTTATGGTTAAACTAAAACGGATTATATCTCTATAATTCTAGTTCTTGATATGTGCTTTAGGTTATGAATAGCCTATGTATGTTGTCTCAAGTTGTGATCTAAAGATGAATTGTGTTACAGAGATGCAATTGGCCTTGTTATTATATTGATTATCATTGTGCTATGATGTTACCCCCAAGTTGGGTTGCGTTATGGGTTGATAGTAAGACCTTGATGATAAGCTATGAGAAAGACTTGATAAGTCTTAGAATCTCTATATTTACTTCAAATTGTGATTAATTGTTGTTAAGCCAAGATATTACATTGGAGTATGCCTTATATTAAGATTATAGGGTGGTATGATGTACAATTGAAATGTCTTGACTATGTTGTGAGGTAAATTAAGGTTTATGTGTTTATGGGTGTTTCATGATGTTCTGAGGTTCCAAAATGTCTTATTATATGGTTTATAGGCTGTGTACAAAGTTTGAAATGATTTGGAAGTCGAACGTCAAGGGACGACCAAGACGTTCGACGACTAGTCACTTATGTGCTTCATGTGTCTATGCATGCTTAAATTTGTAAGAAATGAGTCTAATAAGTCTTAAAATTGTTTATCATGATGTTTAATGTTTTTATATGAAGTTTCGTGAAGTTTGGAGGTCAAACATCCAAGGCGTTCGAAAGATAGCCCCTAAGATGTTCACCGTATGTCATGTTGGGGAAAAGGTTGTTTGGATGTCTTGTAGGTTTTTGTTTTTGATCAAATTTATGTGTAAGGTCTATAACATGTTAAGGTGTGTAATCAATTTTTAAAATCCCGAGTACGACTATTAAAGGTCCCCACAAGAGACCCCAAAAGAATGACCCAATGCTACCTAAGACACTGCCTGGGCAGTGTCCATTGATCGACCCAACGACGGACCATTGGTCCACCAACAGCCCGTAGAGCAGGTCTCATCGATGGGGACTTTCTTTGGGCAGGTATAAAGCCAATATTTGGCTAACTACCAACGACGTATCCCTAGGAACAATCTGTTGCAAGGATGAAGCCCCGTAGGTGCATCCGTGTATGGTGCACAGTAATGTGCAGCCAGTGTTCTGTTAATTAAAAGAGTGAATGGGAAATTCACCCCACGTATTAAACTGATTATTATGAGTTTATTTAAGTAATTTTTAGTGTATATAAGTCATCCAAAACGTGATCAACACATCCTAAAATCAACTCACATGTTTTAAGCCTTTCCCTCCAAAAATACTCTCTCTAGAAACCACCATTGTTGGTGAAGCTTAAGAACAAATTAAAGCTTGGTTTTCCATGGATGAATCATTAAGGTTTTAAGGTTTTAAACTAGACAAAAGTATTGTGATATTCATCTCTCGTTATCTTTTCATCTTGAGATCCATTCTTAAAAATTTCAGAAGAGAAAAATATGATCAAACACTTTCTTCTTCAATCTGCCATGGGTTCTTTCCTAAACTGATTTCAAATGCATAACATGAATGTATTGATGATTTTATACTGATTTTTAAGTGGTTTTAAATCCAATTGCATGATGAACCCATGCTCCATAATCAAAACGATTTAGCCTTGCCTGGGCTTTATGATCTTGAATTGCTATCAATTGAATTATTATTCTATTACGTTGAAGTGATTGTATATGAGGTTATTTACATGAATTTATGTTGAATTGATTTTTAAGGATCCATGAGGATCAATGTATGAAGATTTGAACATGAATAGCCTATGTTTCTACATGGTTCCTTGAAGTCAATTGTCATATCGGTTGTGTAGAATTTTGATTAAGCATGAACTGCTGTAGATACTATTTTTGGGTGATATAATGGATGAATCTTTTAGGTATAAATCCTTAATTAATAATATAAAAAAGGCTTGCATGAATTGATCTAGATTCCTTTAGGCTATGAAGTCAAAAAGCTAAGTGTCTGATGGATCTCGAATTGTGATTAGATGAAGCATGGTTTGTTCGCGATTTCTTACAGAATCAGGTACTTCCTAATGATTATATTGTTTATAAAATATGAATGATGATCAACGCCGTAGAGAGTTCATAATATTGGTAAAGTCTTCTATACTCTAGCAAATCCATAAGCCTAAATGCCTATGTTGTATCCTTAATCTTGAAAGTATGAAATTATGATTTAAATATGGCTGATGTAGGTTTATATACTGAATTAGATTAATATTATATACGAAATATGAATTAAAATCAATTCAAGGGAAATTTGCTAATGCTCTATGTTATTCTACTTTCCTAGTATGTTGATGTGTTGTATTATGTTATAGTATAATCTTGTAGCGAGTTGTATATAGTTTATTATTTTGTTTATAGTACATTTAGATACTTCTATATATGTGTTATATTGATGAATAAGGTGTATTGATCAATAATGATCAAAGGGTGAGAAATTGGTAAGAATGCTTATTCCCTCTACTCTTCTACTTCTCTATTTCTTTATAGTAATGTTGATGAAGCCTTGTATGATATCGTGTGGGATGGTCCACTTATTGTGGCAGTGTTTACATTATTGTCATTATATATGTGTTGACCATGTCCTTGAAGGATGAATATATGATTTAGATATTTAGATGATCACCTTATAATGTAATTGTGCCTATCTTCCTATCTAGTAGTGATCTAGGATGTGTGGCTATTGTATCAGCATGTGTATATTCATGTTAGGGTATTGTATAGGTGCTGCCATTGATGTGTTAAAATGGTTAGTATCCCCTACCCATGTACCCCATATATGAAAGTGTAAATAGCTAAAGTTAGGAGCCTTGGTCATAATGTTTATATTGTCTTGTCTCCTATGCTATTATGTGTTACGTGGTATGTTGTTGGAAGTATAATGTGGTCTAAGAGGGTGGCTGCCTGAAGGAGTAATTAATAGCCATTATTTGATCATGTTGACCAATGTACACACAGTATCACTTACATTCATGTTACAAGTAGAATAGTTCATGGTGTCTAAATGAAAGGTTGTTCTCATATTCACTAATGTCTACTGCTATGCATGTAAAGTATATGTATGTGAAGTATGTTATGTATTCCTTGCTAGGATGACTTGACAGGTGTACTAGTATGGTCAAGGGTATGGGACCTTGTCTATACATTGCACATGTATATCTTGATAGTATAGTTCCTATGTTTGGTTTCTATGTATATGAAAGATGAATATATGAACATGTTATGAATATGATGTGTATGAAAGGATGATGTTTGAATGTGCACAGTGTCTTAGTGGGTATATATGAAAGGGTTTCTCATATAGTTATGCCTATAGACTCATGCATTGATATATCAACTTGTGTGACTTAATGTTTTATGTGAAAGGTTTGCTCACATATATGTATACACACACATGTATGAAGATATAGTCAAGAGAGGGGCGTTGAATGGTGTATTCATGTGTACCCTAAAATAGATGATGCTTTACATATTCTATGTTTATGTGAAAGGATTCTTTACATGATTTAGGTTGATGAACTTCCATCTATGACCTATTAGTTAAGCATATGAGGGGATGACTATCCTAAGCCTATGTTTTTTTATAAATAAATGTTAATGAAGGATTTTTTCAATAAAGGGAACTTATCTTAGCACAGAGTGAACTTGAATATGAGTGTGTGTCCCTTCCCATGGTAGGAAGGTAGGTAACCATAAATCTCATGAGGTGGATAACCACAATGCCTCAATGGGCATAAATAGGGTTTCCATAAGTGAATAACTACAATGCCTAATCTTGGCATAAAGAGGGTTTTCACATGTACCTCCAAGTTACATAACTATGTTACCACCATAGGATACTAGCTAATAGATTCCACCTAGAAAGCTATGTCACATTTGGTTATTCTTTGGCCGGTACACCACCGTTTCTCGGTGTGGGGTTCTATGACACCGGATTCCATGTTTAGAATCACATGGTCAATGTAGGTTAAGGCAATAGTTTCCCTAAAGTAAAATGGACAATGGAAGTTAATGACTAGGACCCTAAATAGAATGACTTAAGGAAGGTTAATTTGGATAGTTGGAAGTAATTAACCCATCAAGACATTGCACAAGTAGCTGCATAGGTAGTTCTAGGAAGGCGTTCTAATGCATCTCACTATGTATATGTTCCCTATGCATGACATTGTTGTATTTTTCTACTTGTTATGAATATGTTCATGATATGAGTCTTTATGCATGATGTTATCTTGTTGACTATATAATGAAGGTCTTGACTATATATATTCTATTGATAAAAGTTTTATGATGATTTACTCAAAATGGCATGAAGCATGATTTCAAAGAAAATGTCCCTTTTTAATGCATGTTTTTCCATGGTTGCCATACTTAGTACATTCTTGTGCTAATCCCGTTCTTCTCTACTTTTTACACAAAGTGTAGGTAATGGAATGCTTAAAGGAGTTCTAAGATTGAGGAGCTTGATAGGTGAAGTCCCAAGCTCAAGGAAAGGAATCCTTATGTCCAAGGATGTCCTCATGTGTACTTATTTAAAAGTCTATTTAGTAATGTATAGTTTTGTATTATGTCATAAGGGCATTGTCTCTAATGTACTCCAAAGTTATTGAGTCTAAGATGGCAAAGAGTCTTAGAATCTATATATTTATTATGACTTATATTTTCTATCCATATGAAGTAAAGTTTCTAGCATATGATGTGCTACGAAAATTATTAAATTTTCCGCTAAATTTACTATGTCGATGCGATGAATGATAACTATGGGCTTGTATAAGACTTCCGAGAGGTCAAGTACGCCAAGGTACTTCTAGAGGGTGCTCCCTAGTCGTGACACTATTCTTACTTGAATTTAAATCTAATGAATTCTTTGTAAGCTTATTCATGAATATAGTCTTTCATAATGTATGAATTGCATGACCTTTAAATGTTTTTTATGATTGATTTACATTAACTTAAGGACATTTTAAGATTCCATAGTGCATGAAAGTTTTTTTTAAAATCCATGTTTTCTCATCTTGATATGCTAGTCGTGCATTTAACTTCATGAAATAAGATAAGAAACAGGGTAATAGTCACTTGTGATGCGATATATTTATCCTTGTAATGGAGAGTTGAGTGTCTTTAAAATGAAAATTGTAGAGTCTCTTGAAAACTATGTGACTTTTTTGCCTTGGAAAGTATGATTGTAGGCTCACTTTTTAAAAATGAAAACATATTTACCTAAGTGTTAATGTGTGTGCCTACGATTTGTCTTATTCTTCTTAAAATATGCTTACTATGAAGGTAAGTACTATGTTAGAAATTGTCATTTTGGTGAAATTACTTCCTAATTGTTGTGATGTGCTTAGTGTGACTTACTATTTGGATTTCACTAGGAAGAAAACATGATCATGTCTTCGTTTGAAAAGTTGAGAAATTTTCATGTTACCGTAAAGATGACCTTTGTGCATTAGCTTAGGTGTGAACTCATGATACATGTAAGTGTGTTGAGGCGAAGGACATTCCTCCATGGTCACCATTAAGCATGGTATGGTTGAGTATGTCCATCATGGCAATAGGTCTAACTAATGAAGATCTTTGTTGATTCAATTAACTCAAGTCTATGTGCATTGAAGTATGAGTACCTAATTGCTTCTTGAGTGTGGTTGAAATTTGCCTAAGTGTAACTTAAAGAATATTTGCAACTTGAGATATTAATAAATTGAAGTGTAATGAACATGTTATAATTAGGAGAAGGATGTTCCTCCTATGAACATGATAAGAGTCTTTGTGTTTGATGCATTAAAGAGTGAGTGAATGGAAGCTTTGGTTGCTTGTTTTCATTGAGTGCTGAAATTATTTGAGGATTTTATAAATGTGATGAACTACTCTATGATGCATTGAAGTCCTTGGTGTGATTAAAGCATTCTAAGTGTCATTCTAGGGCGAATGTTTCCAAGTGGGGGATATTGTAAGATCCCCAAATTGAGTTAGGGTGTATAGAGCCTCACATTTTCTTATTCAGGTTCTAATGTCCTAAAATGAATTATAATATTGTTTAGAGGTGTTGTGTAATGTTTGAGGGGATTTGGATGTCGAACGTCAAGGGACGACCAAGACGTTGGACGACTAGTTACCTATGCATCTCATGTGTCCATGCGTGTTGTATATTGTATTACATGATTGTATGAAGTATTAGAATAAGTTATAATTATGTTTAAAGATAGTATATCGAGTTTCGTGAAGTTTTGAGGTCAAACGTCCAAGACATTAAAAAGATAGCCCTTAAGACGCTCAATGTGTGTCTTGATGGGGCCTAGCTTGTTTGGACTTGTTACATGTATTTGTTTTGGGTGAAACTGATGTGGAAGGTATACAAATTTTTAAGGGTTGTATTTACATTGTAAAAGTACGGGTACGATTTCTAAAGGGCCCCGCAAAAAGCCCCACAAGAAGGATGCAAGGCATGTCGAGACAGTGCATTAGAAGTGTCAATCGACGGTCCAAACGACGGCCAGTTTGTTGAGCAACGGCCCTTTGGTGAGGTAATATCATTGGAAACATATCCTGGGGAGGACTAAACCCAAAAACAGGCCCAAGGTACAATCGACAGAAGCCAAAGGTCATTTGCCGATGGTCGCCTACAACACTATCATGCAACAATTTTATTTATGTGTTTAATTGGACCCACGTACTAAGGTGATTCTAATTGATTAGTTTACCTATATTTAGGTTTATATAAGGTATCAAACACGTGAACAACCCATTCCCAATCCCCTCTACACAAATTTAACCTTTCCCTAAAAAAAAATTCTCCCTGCAAACCACCATTGTTGGTGAAGCTAAAGAACAGCGTGGAGCATGAATTCCTATGTGTAAATTGGTGTAGCTTACTGTAATGTCCGAAGGTTTTGACTTAAATGTTTCTTTGATGTATTATGATTATATGAGTATATGTGTTTGTTTTGTAGGTTGTATGTATGCTTTATTTGTGACCTTGATGTGATACAATGCACCAAGTATCACTAGAGGGTTACTTGGGAAGTTAAAGAATAAAAGTAAATAATGCTCACTATTAAGGGAAAAAGAGCTCACTGTAATGTGACTCAAAAATGTCATAAATTTTATGTGTGATGTTATGTAATATTTGGCATTTAAATTTATTTATATGAAATATTTGAATGATATAAATACTATTTTGTTAAGGTTTTACGAAGATTTTTTCAAAAATGCATGAAATATGATTTCAACAAAATTTCCCTTTGAAATGCATATTTATGCATGGTTCTCATACTTAGTGTGTTCTTGTACTAATCCCATTATTCTCTAATTTTTACACAAAGTGTAGGTTATGGATGCTTAAAGGATGTCTTGAATGGTGAAGAGCTTGATAGATGATCCCCAAGCTCAATCAAAGGAATCCATAAGTTCAAGGATCTCATACTTATGTCTTTACTGTAAAGTTTATAAGGTTGTACTTATGTTTATGTTTTCAGGGTCGTGTCCTTAATGTACTCTATGTTGTCGAGTGTAAGATGGCAAAGAGAATTAGGGTCTAAATATGTATTATGGCTTATGATATATATATATATATATATGTGTGTGTGTGTGTGTGAGAGTGTGTGTGTGTGTGTGTGCGTGCGTGTGTGTGTGTATGTATATATATATATATATACATATATATATACATGTATATATATATATATATCTCGCATATGATGTAGCTATGTAAAGTACCTCCAAAAGGTCATGTACAAAATGTAACTTCTAGGGGGTGCCTCTCGGATGTGACAGATGTCATGAAAAGCCCGACTTCTTAGACCGTGTGTCCCGTTCAAGGGCTACCCGCGCATGCCACGCCTGACGTCGTCCGACCGTGTGTGCTGTCAAAGGGCCATGATTGCATGCCACGCGATGTTGTCCGACCGTGTGTGCTGTCAAAGGGTTATGATGGAATTCCATGCCCCACGTGGAATGACCGCGTGCTGTCCAAGGGCCATGGTGCCATGCGACGCCCGACATCATCCAATCGTGTGTGTTGTCGAAGGGCTATGATGGCATGCCATACCCGACGATGTATGACTGTGTGTGCTGTTCAAGGGCTACATCAGTATGCCACACCCGACTTTTTCTGACTGTATGTGCTGTCAAAGGGCGATGATGGCATGCCACGCTCGACATCGTTCATTCGTATGTGGAGTACAAGGGCGATGATGGCATGCCACGTCTAACGTCGTTCGACCTTGTGTGTTTTCCAATGGCTACGATTACATGCAAAACCCTACATCGTCTGATTGTGTGTGCTGTCCAACGGCTATGATGGCATGCCACGCCTGATGTCATCCATCTGCATGTGTAGTCCAAGGGAAATGATGGCATGCCATGCCCGACGTTGCCTGAGCGTGTGTGCTGTCCAAGGGCTATGATGGCATGCCACACCCGACGTTGTCCGTTTGTGTGTTTAGTCCAAGGGCGATGATGGCATGCAACGCCCGACGTCGTTCGACCGTGTTTTTTATCCAATGGCTCGACGTTGTCCGAACATGTGTGTTGTCCAAGGGCTATGATGGCCTGACACGCCCGATGTCGTCTAACCGTGTGTGTTGTCCAACAGCCATGATGGAATACCACGCTCGATGTCGTATGACCGTGTGTGCTTTCCAAGGGCCATGATGCGTTCCACGCCCGACATTGTCCGACCGTATGTGCTGTCCTAGGGCCATGATGGAATGCCACGCACGATGTCGTCCGACCTTGTGTGCTGTCCAAGGGCTATGATGGCATGACACGCCCAACTTCGTCCATTCTTGTGTGCAGTCAAAGTGATATAATTACAGGCCACACTCAACGTCGTCCTACCATGAGTGCTGTCTAAGGGCTATGATAACGTGTGACACACAATGTCGTCCGACCATATGTGTTGTCCAAGGGTTATGATGGTATGCCATGCTTGATGTCGTCCGACCGTGTGTCCTATCCAAGGGCTACGCGCGCATGCCACGCCCAACGTCGTCCGATCGTGTGTGCTTTCCAAAGTCCATGGTGCCATGCGACTCCTGACATCATCCATTCATGTATGATGTCCAAGGGCTATGATGGCATTCCACACACAACGTCGTCCGACCGTTTGTGCTGTCCAAGGGCTATGCGGGCATGCCACGCCCGACTTCATCTGAGCGACTGTGTGGTCAAAGGGAGATGATGGTATTATAGACCCGACATAGTACGATCGTGTGTGTTGTCTAAGGGAGATGATGGCATGCCACGACCGACATCGTTCATTCGTGTGTGAAGTATAAGGGCGATGTTGGCATGCCACGCCCGACATCGTCTGACCGTGTGTGTTATCCAATTGCTATAATTGCATGCCACTCTAACATAGTCCGACCTTGTGTCTTGTCAAAGAGATATGATGGCATGGCCACCCGATGTCGTACGACCGTGTGAGCTGTCCAACGGCTAAGCAGACATGCCACGCCCGATGTCGTCCGACCATGTTGTAAGACCCCAAAAATTACTTGGGTTACATAGAGCCTAACATGTTGGTAATTATGGTCTAAGGTCCTAAATAAGTCTATTATGGGTTAATTAGGCAGTGTCTAAGAGTTTAGGCGCATTGGAAGTCAAACGTCAAGGGACGAATAAGACGTCCAACGACTAAGTCACCTATGTGCCTCGTATGTTATTTTATGTGTTTATATATGGTTCATGTGGTTTTAAGGTATTTAAGTGGGTTATTATATCATATATAGGATGTGTGTCAAGTTTCGTGAAGTTTGGAGGTCAAATGTCCAAGAACGTCCATGACGTTCGAAAGATGTGCCTTGAAATGACCTTGTGTGTCTAAGCATGTTTCATCGAGATTTACATGTTAGTTTTGGATGAAATTCATGTGAGAGGTTCTAAACTCCTATACGGTCATGTTTGGGTTAGGAACGTCCGGGCAAACATCTCCAAGGTCCAACCAAGGGTCCTTGAGGAAAGACCCAAAAGTTGGAGTCAAGACTTTCCCAGGCACCCCCAAACGACGGAGGCATCAATGGCTCGTGTGCCTATCGACGACCCATCCATGGGTGTTTTTTGTAGTGACATAGACTGGGAAGGCATGATAACCATTTAAAGTCTTTGATCCAACCAACGAATGGACAAGACGGTCCATTTGTGGACAAACGGTCCATCGTCTGCCAACCATTGGTGGACTATCTCCCTGCGTGCAGTTCACTGCCAAGTTACAGGTGAACTTGTAATTTCACCGCACTTCCAATTAAGAGTATTCGAGGTTTATTAGGGGTCTTTTGGGTATTTTAAACATGTATATACTTAAAGCTTACAAGATTTCATTCTTTCAAATCAAGTCCCAAAAATCCTGTAGAAACTCCTTAAGACTCCATTAAAGTCCAAAGTAAAAGAAGATCTTAGTGTTTTAAGTGTATTATATACATCAAAGTGAATGATTAGATTCATCAAGGTATGGATTTTGATCCTTGAAATTTGTTTCATCAAGGAGCCCCAATTCATAAGATGTTTTCTAAGTTTTCAAAGTTGAATCGTCCAATTTCATGATTTCACCATGGTTTCTTGCATTTAATTGTTTTTAGACGTCTATTATGGATTAAATTGTTATTGTATTGATAATTTTAACCTAAATTACCTATGAAACCTTGAATTTGGATGAACCCTAGTTTTGATTAAGTTGTGGGTTACTTAATATTGATCTAGTGTTGATGATTTCTTATGTAATTTAATATGGGCTATTCATTGATGCAATAATTGTAGTAAATTTATATCTAGGTTGTATTAGATTGATGAATTTAAATTGATTTGACCTAGTTCATTAATTATTATACTTTTTTGTTGAATTGATGTTCATGGTCGTTGGTATGGGCTTTATGGTATTGAATTGGATACGTTAGCATCAAGTCGAGGTGTCGAGGATGTTGTGGTGGTAAGATTCCCATTCTCCATTATTTTGATGTTGTTTATACCTCGATTTTATTGTGATTGGTATGGTCCTATTATGGTGGCTGTGTTATGTGTTTTACTTGCATTTGACGTGGCCTTGGCAGCGTTATTTATGCAATATGATGATCATGGCCTTGTCGGCACTATTTGAAGTAATGTGTCTATTAGTATAGTTGATTATGTGAAGTATGATGATATCTATCTTCATGTTAAGCAATGAGAAAGTATATGTGTTCTATTGATGTATATTAGGAGATCATCTACTTGGAGATTTACATAGACCTCTACATACACATAATATATACGTATACGGTATACATATACCCTTCGTATAGGAAGGTTAAAGAGCCTTCTACGTTCATGCACATACATATAAATATAAGATAGAAAGATAGTCTGAAATATTGTGTCATATCATACCATCTAAGCAATTACCACAATATGGGCAAACCGTACATCAAAATGTAAAGAAGCCACATATATATTCATACAAGTCATACACAATGGAAATGGAATGAACATAAAAGAGTCTTAAACTCAAAACAAAGAAACTTCGTAGGCAAGATATTGGCATTGCCCTCGGAAAGTGAGGACCTACCTATTTTGATGATAGAAAATATCCAAGCCTACTTCAAGTCATCCCGAATAAGCCTTCAACAACCGGAACCTAAAATGTATGGGGAAAAGGGAAAAAATGGGGTTAGTACTCCACATGTAGTAAGTATGAGACCATATGAACATATAATACCAAAACATGCTAAAAATGGGCTTTTAGTCAAAAAATGCCATTTACACTTTTAAAAACATAATGCAAAGTCAAGCAAGTCATACCAAGCGACCAAACATGCTTACTAACTCAAAGAAGTAATATGTATTCCAACATACTTGAACCCATGATTTACTAGAACCTTACCATCAAGGAACGACATCACAAATATGGTTAAGAGTTAATCACATTAAGCAAAACAACTACTCATGAATCCTTATCAAGTTAACAAGTGCAATGACCAAGCAAAGCCCCATAACCTTACTCAATCAAGTAACTTCAACAAGAAACCATAACCAATGTCCAACTTCAGATAACATAACATTTAGATATACATTTCATCTTATGTATAAACAATATAACCCAATACATACTCATAAGTGAACTAACAAACATATAGTTTTAACAATGTGAAATCCATCATATACATATCATATATCATCATAACATAAACATGTATAAGAATATCCTCCTAAGCCTCCCCTCGAGGCTAACTAGTGCAAGGTTTAGGAAGAGTCCCATACCTCTTCCTAGACTAAGATAAATCCATAAGGTTATCCAATTTATAGTTCAAGTCCTTTAATTCATTTTACCTTTTGGGAACATCTTGCCCTAACCGACATAGATTACATGAGCTAATGTGGTATTCGGTGTCATAGAACCCTACATCGAATGAAGGAGGACTACTTGCCAAGGTAGTACAAAAACATGAAACATATCAACTACGTGGATCCACTAGTTAGTAGTCCTATGGGGGCAACAGAGTTCAAGAACTAGGAGATATAGTTAGGACCTTCTTTATGCGCCATGCGTTATAGTCTCCAATCTCAAGTGTAATGTAGTTCTCCTACCTTCCCTATGTGGGAAGGGACACTCCTCAATCTAGTTCCCTTTTTGAAATGTCTTTAAGTCTTTATTTATCAATCATAGCTTAGTTTAGGTCATAGGGTCTAAACCTTATGTAATCATCATCATCAATAGCTCAATATGAAATGTATGAGTATAGTCCTTTCATCCCAATTCATATAAGTGAGATTAACACATTACATAGCATTTCAGAATAATGCACATTGGTATACATCACCATCCTAATAGCATTTATATCTTAATCAACCTCACAACCATAATTAAGATATTTCAATTCAACATCATACCACCCTATCAATCCTAATACAAGGCATATTCCAATATAATATCATGACTTAACCACAATTAATCACAATCGGAAGTAAAGATAGAGATTCTAAGACTTACCAAGTTTTCCTCATAGTTCATCATCAAGGTCTTAACATAACACCATAACTCAACCCAATAAGTGGAGTAATATCATCACACAAATATATCCAATAAGATAACAAGGCCGATTGCATATCTATAACACAATTCAATGCTAGATCATAACTTAAGACAAGATAGATAGGCCAATTTCACAATATACTTCGAAACCTGAATCACATATAAAGAACAAGCATAATAGACCTATTATTCACCTTAATTTATTCATAATAACTCCATAGGATAGTAATCTAATCAATAACCAAATAATTGAATATTCACAATACAATATAGGTCATGATCACAACCAAGGGTTAGGGGTTGAGGATCATGTTCTTCAATTTAGACTAAACCATCAATAATTACAATAATCAAGTTACATGTTAATCTATGCAATATAACGTAAAGAAATCATCAACAACTCAATTTATAAATTCAATTTTGTAATTGGATGAAACCCACATTAAACTCAATTTCTAAAATACATTTTGAAGGAAACCTTTGAGGAAAGAGTCTCAGAGGTGAATTAGATCACATAAGTTAAAGTTTGATGAAGAACTGATGGTGAATTCGTCGCTTTCCAGCACCCAAAACCCTATCCTTGCTAGCTTTCAATGGTGATTTCAATTAAAGAGAGAAAGAAGAGAGAAGGAAGAGCGTTTATTTTGTGAGTTATATTTAGGTTAATTGGGATTGGGGCCTTTATATGGGAGCTAAGTTAGTTAATTAGTCTCCCCTTAATTCCTAACTAACACCTAAACCACTTAATTTAATTAAATTGACATTAAAAACGTGCAGAAACTCATGACACTCACAGACGGAAACCTGCCTATGGGCCGTCTATGAGTCTACGGACTTACCCCCTTCCGCCCTACACTCCATCGATGAGTTCAGAGACTGTGCAGGTGGGGGGGGGGGGTTTCGTCATCTTGGCTAAGTATGTGAACGATGTCATAAATGCCCCATTTGTCCACACACGGCCTGTTTCCTCTATCGTCGATGCACACTGCTCAGGCACTGTTGCCTCAAACTGCAAGGGACCTCCTTAAGGGCCCTTGGTTGGTCTTTGGGGAGTCGTACCCAGATGTTTCGACCATGAAACAACTCAAACACCTATCAGCTAATTTTTAACAAATTTTCATACATTTCCAACTCCTAAAAGCTAGTAAAATAGGCTAACGCACGCTAGTACCTCTTTGAACCAACATCAGAACGTCATGAATGTTTTGGTTCTTAAACTTCCTAAATGACCTAAATTCATTTAAATGGACTTAAAAATAGTACTTAGACCTTATGAAACCTATGATAGGATTTACAACACGTCTTGGATTTTTAAAGTGTTACATTATCCTCCCCTTAGCAACATTCGTCCACGAATGACACTAAAATTCTTTCGAAGGAAGGTACAAACTAAAGACTAGCAGCCCAACCAATCAACAATGTCAAATCAACTTATATCATTTCATTTTAACAAGGAAAATTCTAAAACTCCAATTACCACATATAAGGCTCAAATCACATCATTATGAGGTGTTTCCTTCTCACAACACATATGAGCTCAACATACATTGCATGAGTCAATTAGCACAAAGTTCAACTTAACAACATGGTACATATAGATTCATAAAGACTCACCATATCAAAATGCACAATCATAGCTCAAAACAAGCAAAACACATAATTTCTAGTTTAATGTACCAATTTCACTGTAACTTCACTGTGAAGTACTCAAAAAAACACATTTTGCAAAACTTCACCCAGAAATCAAGAAACGTCAATTAATAGTCATATTTATATTATTAAAAGAATGACTAACCGTAATTATCAAAAAGATGAGAGTAACGGGACTTCATATCGGCCTCGGCCTCCCATGTTGCACCCTCATCTAGATGATTTTTCCACAACACCCTTACGGAAACCCCTTTTTATTCCTTAACTTCTTTTCTTGCCTATCAAGAATTTGAATCAAAACTTTCTCATAAGAGAGGTTTTCCTTGACACTAAAACCGTCAATAGGATTAATCGAATTGGGATCACTGATACACTTCTTCAACATAGAAACATAGAAAACCAGATGAACCAAAGACAATTTACTAGGAAGTTTTATTTCATAGGCAACTTTACCAACCCTTTGCAAGATTTCATAGGGACCCACATAACGAGGGCTCAACTTCGATTTCATGAAAAATCTAACCACCCCTTTCATTTGTGAATTTTTAAAATACACCTTATCACCTTGTTTGAACTCCAAACCACTTGTCCTATGATTGTCGTCAGACTTTTGCCAATTATAGGACGTTTGCAACCGGTTCCTTATTATATGAACTTTTTCCAAAGTCTTGTAAATAAACTCGAGACCCAGAAGCGATGTCTATCGCACTTCAAACCATCAAATACGAGACCTACACCTCCTACTATACAAGTCTTCATAAGGAGACATCGAAATGGATGAATGAAAACTATTATTATATGAAAACTCCACTTAATGTAATGCCTATCCCAACTCCCTTTAAAATAAATAATGCAAGATCTAAGCATATCTTCAAGGGGTTGTATCGTACGCTCTGCTTGACCATCCTTTTGGGGATGAAAAGTGGTTCTCAACTTCACCGTAGTACCTAAGCCTTTTTGGAACGACCTCCAAAATCATGATGTGAATTGTAATGTTGTATCGTATGCTCCGCTTGACCATCATTGCTATTTGTGGATGCCCTAAGTCGGATGACTATGGGTAGTGTATCCCCTCTTGATAAAGCCAAAAGGACCTACCAATGAAAGTGCATAGGTTGGCTAGGTTGGGGGTGAGGTTGGAGAGTGCTCCGGATAGGGGTGTCGTAGTTCATCATATCTCCAAGTCATCATTAGTGGGTGAGGTGAAGTCCAAACAACACATTGACTTACCCTTTATGGAGTTGAAAGAATCGGTTCTTGGCAGGTTGAATGAATCATTCTCCGTAGGGGGGATGGTGTATTAAAGTACCAAGGGAGATTATGTGTTCCCGATGTAGATGGGTTGAGGGTTCAGATCTTAGAAGAAGCACATGGGTCCCGCTACTCAATTCATTCGGTCTCGAAAAAAATGTACCATGACCTAAGCGAAATATATGGTGGGAAGGTCTAAAAAGGGACATAGCGGAATTTGTAGCTAAGTATCCAAACTACCTACAAGTAAAGGCCGAAAACCTAAAGCCGGGTGGCTTACTACAAGAGATCCAAATTCCATCTTGGAAGTGGGAAGACATCAATATGGACTTTGTAGTAGGTTTACCCCGGACCCAAAAGTCCTACGATTCCATATGTGTGGTTGTGGATCGATTGACTGAATCCACTCGCTTTATCCCCGTCAATTCTTCATATTTGGCGGAAGATTATGCCAAAATCTCTATAGATGATATTGTTTGCCTCCATGGTATTTTGTTATCCATCATATCAGATTGGGGCGCACAATTCACATCATGATTTTGGAGGTTGTTCCAAAAAGGCTTAGGTACTTCGGTGAAGTTGAGAACCATTTTTCATCCCCAAACGGATGGTCAAGCGGAGCGTACGATACAACCCTTTGAAGATATGATTAGATCTTGCATTATTTCTTTTAAAGGGAGTTGGTATAGGCATTACATTAAGTGTAGTTTGCCTATAACAACAGTTTTCATTCATCCATTTCCATGGCTCCCTATGAAGCCTTGTATGGTAGGAGGTGTAGGTATCCTATTGGATGGTTTGAAGTGGGTGAGCCATCACTTCTTTGTCCAGATTTGATTTATAAGACTTTGGAAAAAGGTTCATATGATAAGGAACCAGTTGCAAACGGCCTATAGTCGGCAAAAGTCTTATGCCGATAATAGAAGAAGAGATTTGGAGTTTAAAGAAGGTGATAAGGAGGTGTATTTGAAAATTTCACCAATGAAAGGGGTAATCAGGTTTGGTAAGAAAGGGAAATTGAGTCCTCGTTATGTGGGTCCCTATGAAATCATACAAAGGGTTGGTAAGGTTGCCTATGAATTGAAACTTCCTAGTGAATTGACTTCGATTCATCCGATTTTCCATGTTTCTATGTTGAAAAAGTTTATCGGTGATCCCGAGTCCATTATTTTTATTGAGTGTCTTTGTATCAAGGAAATCCTCTCTTATGAGGAAGTGCCCGGTTCAAAATTCTTCATAGGCAAGCCAAGATGTTGAGGAATAAAGAGGTGTTTTCCCTAAAAGTGTTATGGAAAAATTAATTAGTTGAGGGTGCTACATGGGTGGCCGAGGCCGATATGAAATCCCATTATCCTCATATTTTTGAGAGTTAAGGTTAGCCATTCTTTTTAATTGTATAATCATGACAAAGAATTATGTTCCTTGATTTTCGGGTGAAGTGTTGCAAAAAATAGCATTTTAAAAACGTCATAGTAAGTTTTACAGTGAATTCACTGTAGTATTGTCATTAAAAAACTTAAAATTTTGCTTTTTTCTTGCATTGAGTTATGTTGTGCATTTTGAAATGATGAGTCTTTATGAAATGATAGGGAGCATGTTGTTAATTTGAACTTTGTGCTAATTGACTCATGTGATGTATGTTAAGCTCAGGAGTGTTGTGATAAGGAAATGCCTCATGATGAACTGTTTTGAGCCTTTGGAGTTGTAATATGAGTTTTGATATTTTTCTTGTTGAGTTGACATTATTTATGTTAAATGAATATTGTTGATTGGTTGGGATACTAGTCTTGGGTCTATTCCTTCGTTTAAAAGAGTTCTAGTATCATTCGGGACGAATGTTCCTAAGTGGGGATAATATAACACCTTGAAAATTAAAGACTCATGGTAAAGCCTAACATAGGTGTCATAATGTCTAAATACCATTTCTAAGTGCATTTTTAATGAATATAGGTCATTTAGAATGTTTAAGAACGCAAACGTCCAAAGACGTCCCGGAAGTTCTTTCTAAGAGATGTTAGTGTGCCTTAGCCTTTTTACTTACTTTTAGGAGTCAGAAATGTACGAAAAAGGGTGGAAAGGTAGATAATGGGTGTTTTAGTTCTTTCATGATTGAAACATCTGGGTACGACTCCCCAAGAACCAACCAAGGGCTTTTGAGATGGAGCCCTGCAGTTTGATGCAGCACTGACTTGAAGTGTGCATCGACAGGGCAGACGAAGGTCCATAAATAGCTCGACGGGGCGTCGAGGCCACCGTCGTCCCACACTTAGAAAGATTCGTGAAGGCCATTGTTTACCCATCTACTGTTACCCTCGATGAAAGGGGACGGCGGGGCATCATTGGCTCGATAGGGCGTCAAGGCCACCATCATCCCATACTCAAAAAAATTTGAGAAACCCCTTGCCTACAAAGTCTCTGATAGAGACGACGAAAATGCAGGACGGAGGGGGGGTTGTCCGTGGGCTCACCGACAGACCGTCAACGGGGTTTCATCGGTGAGGGTCGAATTTCACTGATGAATTTTAATGATTTTATATAATTAATTAAATGGTTTAAGGGTTGATGTATCGTGGTTTCACGGTTCTTTCAATGTCTTTTCCTTATGTTTAGTGTGTGTCTATAGACTTTTTGTATTGATTTTTGATGTAGGTTTCTCTTTATTTGCATGAAATATGTCCAAAGGAGAACGCGGAGGATTTGAGCAAAATTTGCAGAAGAGACCACCTACGGAGCCCACGACGGTCCGTCGTGACTGTGACGGTCCGTAGGTGGCACCGTAGTGTGAAGAAAATGGCTGCCGAAGGAAGTTGGGGAAGTATTACCAAGTGTGGGACTACGGAATCTCATGACGGACCGTCATAGCCATGACGATCCGTCCTTCATATCATCGTGGTTGTTAGAGAGTAGTTCCAGTACCCAATTTCAAGAAGTTTTTAAGTGTTGTGGAACGGAACCCCTTGATGCACCGTTGTGCTTGTAACGGTCCGTCATATCTATTCGTCGAGGGTATCAGAAAGTTGATGAAGAAAGCAGCATAAAATTATGCAAAGTATGGAATGACGGAGCCCACGACGTTCTGTCGTGTCCATGACAATCCATCGCAGGGATCGTCGATTCAAACACATTTTGGACAGATTTGCCTTGAATAGAGTACTTTTTAATTAGGTTTTATTTTATTATAAGTTGTTTGAAAAACCTCGTTTTTGGGGTTAACTTTTGGATATTTTTGAGTTTTATTGTCTAATTATTGATCTCTTGATTTTGGGGATTTGATATTATTTTTCCGAAATCAATTATTGGTGTTTGGTGATTTATTCAAGTAAATTTATAGATTTTTTTCATTCTCATCAAATAAAGGGCATGAATTCTTATATTATCAATATGAATTATGTGATTATTAGCATGGGTACCTAAACTCCATAACTAGGGTTGTGGGAACCATGGGTAAATAACAAGGTAAAATCTAGCTAAAATAACAATTCTAGAATAGTATCTTGCGTGTATTGCTAATTCTTTCGCTTAGAAGTCTTTTTAATGGATTGACAATGTTAGAATCGCCTTATTTCTACTTGTCGGACCAAGGAGGTAGATAATAGGAAAACAATTATCAGCATAGATTAAGTGTATACTATCTAATAGGCTAGTGTCGGTTGGTACGAAGTAACAACTTAGACAAGTATCAAATATGATGCTTAATATGAGGTAAATATAAGGTTTAGTAAAGCAACATACCTAGCTGGACCAAGGTGCGGAGTGAAATTCTCTACATGCCGGACAAAGGATTTAGAGATACCTAACTTATCACTTTGCATTCAATATACTAGGAAAGGATTGTTATAGATAAAATTACCGAGTTAGGAACCTATGGGGAACACTTATGCCCTAGTTACTCTCATTAATTGATTAAACTCCAATACTTCAACTATCACTTGTTTACTTTAATTTAGCTAATTGCTTTTATGAATGAAAAATTCCCTTTAAATATTTGTTTTCAGGAAAAAATTGATTAAATAGAAGTTAAAGCATAATAAAGTTAAGTCTGAACCATTTTCCTCATGGGAACGATCCCAACCTCACTAGTTGGGTTCTTTACTTGATGCGACCACTTTTACTTCTTTTTGAGAAGTAAATTCGAGCGTATCAACGGATTGAGTTGTTAATGAATTCATAGGGTTATATTGAGTATTTTTACATGTAATTCAACTTTTTTATGATAATTGTTGATGATTTGATCCAATTGAAGAATATGATCCTCTCTCCCTAACCATAGGTAGTGATATTGACCTAAATTGAATTGTAATCAGTCATTTAAGTTGGTTGTTGATTAGATTACTATCCTATGGTACTAGTTCTTGATATGTGATTTAGGTTATGAATTACAATGTGAAATTAGACTATATATCTTGTCTCAAGTTGTGATCTTAAGTTGAATTGTGTTACAAAGATGCAATTGGCCTTGTTATTCTATTGATTATCATTATGCTATGATATTACTCCCAAATTGGGTTGAGTTATGGGTTGATTGTAAGACCTTGATGATAATCTATCAGAAAGACTTGGTAAGTATTAGAATCTGTATCTTTACTTCCAATTTTAATTAATTGTTGTTAACCAATTGTATTACATTGGAGTATGCCTTATATTAAGATTATAGGGTGGCATGATGTTGAATTGAAATGTCTTTACTATGTTGTGAGGTATATTAAGGTGTATGTACTATAAGGATGTTGAAAACTATCAATGTGCCTGAATATGTTATAAAACGGTAAGGTGTTAACCTCACTCATATGAAATGTTATGAAAGGACTTATATTCATACAATTCTTATTGAGCTATGTATGATTATGATTATACAAGGGGTAGACCCTATGGACTAAATTAATTTATTATTGAAAATTAAATGCTTAAAGACATTTGAAAAAGGGACTCCAGCTTACCACCGAGTCAACTAGATAGAGGAGTGTCCCTTTCCACATAGGGAAGGTAGGAGCACTACATTACTCTTGAGATTGGAGATCATAATGCATGACACATAAAGAGGGTCCCAACTAAATCTCCTAGTTTTTGAACTATGTTTCCCCCATAGGAATACTAGGTAGCGGATCCACGTAGTTGCTATGTTTTATGCTTGGTACTACCTTTGCAAGTAGTCCGCCTTCTTTCGGTGTAGGGTTTTCTGACACTGGAACACTAGCTCATGTGGTGTATGTGGGTTAGGGCAAGATGTTCCCAAAAGGTAAAACGAATTAAAGGACTTGAACTCTAACTTGGATAACCTAAGGGGTCTAGCTTAGTTTAGGTAGGGATATGGGACTCTACCTAGACATTGCACTAGTTATTCTTGAGGGGAGTCTTAGGAGGAGGTTCTTATATTTTTATGTTATGACAATATATGGTGTATATATGTGATGACAATGTCATATTGTTTATAATATATGCGGATTAGTTCATTTACGAATATGCCTTGGATTATAAGGATAATATAAGATGAAATGTAAGTCTAAATACCATGATGTGTAAAGTTGGTCATTAGTCACGTTTACTTGTTGAGGATACTTGAATGAGTAAGGTTATGGGGCTTTGCTTTGTCATTGCACTGGTTGACTTGATATGGACTTGTGAGTAGTTGTCTTGCTTATTATGATATGTTTAAATCTTATTCGTTCTTTTGATATTATTCCTTTAGGTTAGGGTGGTAGTAAATCATGATTCTACGTGTGTTGGGATAAGTATTACTAGTTGAGATAGTAAGCATGTTTGGTTAATTAAAATGACTTACTTTACTATACATCAAGCCCTAAAAGGGGTAGAAAGGCATGTTATAATAAAAAATCCCTTTTAGCATGTTTTTCTTTTGTATGTGCATAAGATCTCATACTTAGTACATGTGGAGTACTAACCCCATTTTATTCTCTTGTCCCAAATATTTTAGGTTCCGGTCATTGAAGAGTTTTGAAAGAGTTATTATTGAAGGCTTGGATTCTTCCTTTCATCCAAGTATGGTAGGTCCTCAACTTTCGAGGGCAATTCCATCTTCTAGCTTTGGACTTTGTTATGAGCTTATTGACTCTATCATTCCTTTTCTTTTTATTTGGATGATGTACTATCATATGACCTATACATGGTCTTGTTGAATTGATGTAAGGGTTATGCCCATATTGTGATATTTGTTTAGATGGTATGAGATGAGACAATTTTTGAGACTATTTCTATAATTTTATATATATGTGCAATAAAAGTAGAAGGCTATGTAACCTTCCTATATGAAGTGTCTATGTATACTCGATATGAATATATATTATGTGTATATAGAGGTATATGTAAACCTCAAATTAGAGAAACTAAAAGTTTTATATTTTTCCACATTTTTCAACCTATGAATGTATTGACATGAAAATAAGAGGCTAGTCTTAGTCCTTAAAAAGGATGACGATGCCGGTTAAGTATACGGGGTAAACCCGAATGTGACAAAATCGACCAGACTTAGTCAACCTATCCATAACCACCCATATAGAATATATGAATTTTGAGTTTGTGGTAAACACACTACAGAGTCCATATTGATATCTTCCCACTTCCAAGTTGGAATTTAGATTTCTTGTAGTAAGCCACCCGACTTTTGGTGATTGGCCTTTACTTTTTGTCAAATTGGACACTTAGCAACAAACCCTCTATGTTCCTTTTTAAACCATCCCACCAATATATATCCATTTGGTCATGGTACATTTTTGTCGAACGCAAATGATTTGAGTAGAGGCACCCATGGGATTCTTCAAGGATCCGGTCCGTCTACCCATCTACATCGGGAATACAAAATCTCCCTTGGTACCTTAACACGTCATCCCCCCTGAGGAGAATGACTCATTTATCTTGACGAAAACCGATTATTTCAACTCCATGAATGGTATGTCAAGGGGTTGTTTGGATTTTCCCTCAACCACTACAGACAACCCGGAGTTATGATGGACTATAGCACCCCCATTCGGAGAACCTGTCAACCTCACCCCCAACCTAGCCATCTTATGAACTTCCTTTGCTAGGTTCTTGTTGGATTCGTGAATAAGGGATACACTACCCATAGTCATACGACTTAGGGCATCCGCCACCACTTTAGCCATGTCAGGGTGATAGAGGGATCTCATATAATAATCTTCAACAACTCGAACAATCTCCTTTTCCAGAGGTTCAACTCTTTTGGGTAAACACATATTGGAGACTCATATAGTCGGTAAAGTCATCAACATGAACCCCCTACAAGTAATGCCTCTAAATTTTCAAAGCAAACACCACGGTAGCTAATTCAAGGTCATGAGTGGAATAGTTTCTCTCATGTAACTTAAGTTTCCTAGAGGCATAGGCTATCACATTCCCGTGGTGCATAAGCACGCACCCAAACCCACTCGAGATGCGTCACAATACACAACAAAACATTAATGCCCAAAAATGAATTAAGGTGAACTATAGAATCGCAAGTCTTTCTTGAGTTATTTTGTTATAAAATGAGTTATATTAGTGTTATTAGTCAGTTTGTGAAGTTTGTTTAAGTTAGGATGTTAAACGTCCAAGAACGTCCATGACGTTCGGAAGGTGTGCCTTAGAAAGTGTTCTTGCGTCTTGTTGTGTTTGAGTAAGTTTTATATGTTTGTTTTGCTTGAAACTGATGTGGGATTTTACTAAGACCTAGAATAATTTGTTTAGGGGTTTAACGTCCGGGAACGACCCCACCTAAGACCCACAAGGGGCCCTAGATGAAGGGCCCAAGACATGGACAAAACTTCCAAGACCACTGCTCAATTGACGAGGAATTCTAGTAGGCGTAGGCCCATCGACGCCCCTTCGACTAGGGGGCATCGTCTAATACTTAGTGGGAAGTATATACCCCATAAAACCATTCTTTGAATCCATCGACGCCTAGAAGAACGGTCCGTCGATTGGCACCTGCTAAAGCTGCTGCATGTTTGCTTCCTACTTGGGGTGTTTTGTGTAAATTCAAACCAAGTCTTTTAGGACCCTAGGATTATATTTGTAGTGTTTTTAAGTTATATTAAGTGAGTATTAATCCCTAGACCTAGACAAGACCCTCACTTCAAATATTCAAACTCCCTCTCTAAAGAAAACTCTCTCAAAGTCACCATTGGAGCTAAGACTCAGGGAAGACAATGAGGGCTGGTTTGGACGTGTATCTTCACAAGAATTAGTGTGTTTAATTCTCTTTGATGTATAATATCCATGCTTGAACCCTCTTCCATCCACGGAGTCATTTCCCAAAGATTTCAAAAAGAATTTTCAAACTCGAATTCCTTCTATCTTTGATTTTAAGTGTGGGTCTTCTTGTAGAAGTGTTCTAATCGTTTAAATATGTTTATTCATGTATGAATTGATGATTTTAATGTTAGAAACCTAATGAACTCATGTATGCATATTTTAAACTTTTATCTTAAGAAATGGATTAAATGAGCATGTTTGGGTAAGGTATGAACTTTTGTTTTCTTATGTTGTTGTTTTGGTTTAGCTACTAATATAAGTTCCTTATTATGATGAAATATTTAGAAATTTATTATAGTGTATAATGGCTTGGTTAAATGGTGAGTTTCTTATATTGCTTAGTTCTTATAAGAAACTACTCTTGAGTGGTATGATCCACCTTCTTTGTGATGGTGTTATTTTGATGAATTAATACTTCTTAGTATATTTAGTGTGTGTGGCTTTGAAGGTATAGTATATGAAGTGATATTGAAGATGAGCCTTGTCTTGTTTTTTGTGTAGTTGAATAGCATGTTTGGCTTAGATTATGCCTAATTAGAATATAGGACTTTGTGAAGTATGTAAAGTATGTAAATTGATGAATGTAGGTCTAAAGCATGTATAAAAGTTAATGTTAATGAATGGATTATTATATTCAAGATGTTCTCACAAGTACTCGCACACACTCAAATGAATGTATAAAGTTAAATTGAGTAAATAGAGGAGTTTTAAGGTTTACATTCTTCGTGATTAGAGATAAAGTGTTTAGTAGAAACCTCACTACATCCTAAGAGCTTTATAAGATAGGTCAGAGGATGAATTACCCTCGTGAGTTGAGTTGTGGTGTTCATTAGCTATCCTTAACCTATACTTTAAAGTGTTTAGAATTCATGGGGGTTATGTCTAGCACACAGAGGATATGAAGAAGAGGTGGCTACAGTTCGTGAGTACTCCTCGTGAGTAGAGAATGAGTTACTTAGTAGAAATATCCTTATCCCTTAACTATGCGCCCACAAAAGTGTATCCATAGGGAAAGCTATGTAAAATCAAAAAAAAAATGAACTTACTCTAGGCAAGTGAGGATCCCTAATCCGATAGGGGTTAATTTTGGGATTCAGTGTCTAGATCTCATGGCCTATGTCGGCTAAGCTAACCCTCCACAAAAAAATTAATTGAACTAAGTCTTCTAAAAGAACGTGCTACTTAGGGTAGGTGGTGGTATGGTAGTCTATGTACTCATTGCAGTAGGTAGGACCTTTCGAAAGGGAAGAGCTTGGTGCCAAACCTTCTAAAAGAATTTTCTACTTAGGGTAGGTGGTGGTATGGGACGCTATCTACTCATTGCACTAAGTAGGTATTCCGAAAGGGATGACTTTGGTGGTTTGTTAGGTGTCTTCCAATGTCTTGCCATTGATTGATGGGCTTGCTTCTCCAGAGTTGAGTAAGCTGAAAGGGGTAGTCTTGAGGATTGGTTTAGTGTGTATTGAAGGAGGCATATGCATACTTTCTTCATGTCATACCTTAGTGAGTCTTAGGATAATCCCGATGTAGGGAAATTCTTATGAAAAATAAGTTCACTTTCTCTTTCGCCTGGCCTTGGAAGTTCAATCATTTAGAATAGGATAATTCATTGTGAATTCCTTAAATGGTTCATTGTTAATGTTCCAATTACTTCACTGTAATGTTAGTTTTGAGTTCACTGTAATATTTTTGGGAAGTTACTGTAAAGAGTGCCTTTTGGATAAAATTATGGAAATCGTCCTCTTAGTTAAATTATGATTCTTATGATGTTTTGCTTTATATTCATGAATTTTTTACTTCAATTGCATGAAATGTTATTTTACTAAAATGTTCTTTTCGCATGTTTTTACATATGTCATACTTAGTACATTATTTATACTAGCCCCATAATTTTTTATACCTTAGAAGTATAGGTTGAAGACTGTTAGGAAGATTCGAAGGCGAAGCTTGGGAAATTCACTGTCTCACGAATTGGTATGTCCTCATATATTCGAGGACATAGTTTATTACGAATTATTATGTATTTTATATCAATGCAAAGGGCCGTGTCCCTAAGATATTATATGTCGTGTCTTAAGTTTGGCTTGCGACAATGAGATTTCATATGTATTTATAAAGAATTACCTTTTATAAATTTATTCGTGAAAAGTATTAATTCCGTACTACTTGTCATGTCTTATGTCATGAACGGTAGTTGAAGGGCGTGTACAAGACCCCAAAGGGTCAAGTACGCCGGTCACGAAATGAGGGTTCCTCCTAACTTCTAGGAGGAACTTTCGGGTCGTGACAGAATTGATATCAGAGAATAAGGTTATGGGAAATAGTTTAGGTTTTAAAAGTCTTACAAGCCACATTTAGTAGTATCATTGTCATTGGTGTGAGTCGCGACACATCCATGGACAAGAGGCTATAGGATGATAGAAGTTTCACTCTCTTCTCTATTCTAATGTTGTTCCTTAGAGTTGATTTATATAAGGTGTCTTCTCTTAACCTCTTCTCTTTGTGTTTATAGGACATCAATACGAGGAGATCAACCGCTAGAAGGGAGGAGGGAGGTGTAGCTAATGAGAGGATCCCTCCTCGTATTGACCAAGTTCCCATTGTTGGTCTAGAGGAAGGGAATGAGGATGTTCCCCTTCAAGAACCTCAGGTGCCTCATGAGACTCAAGTGCCTCATATGCCCCAATCGCCTTTTGTTGAAGGAGATATGACTAATGCGGAGTTGAGGTCTGCCGAAATGAACTTGACCCAACTCATGACGACTCAAGATTATGTCGTCAACAATAACTTTGTTGCCCAAGATAATCAAGGATTTGTACCCCAACCTAATGCTAGTACTCCCGCTTCTAGAATTCAGGATTTCATGAGGATGAACCCTCCCACTTTCATGGAACTAAGGTGCATGAATATCCACAAGGTTTCACAGATGAGGTTTTCAAAGTGGTAGATGCTATGGGTGTAACACCTAGGGAGAAAGCGGATTTAGCCGCTTACCAACTCAATGATGTGTCTCAAGTGTGGTTTGAGCAATGGAGGAGTGAGAGACGACTATAAAAAGAGTGTCGGTTGAATGTGAAGAGTTCAAAGAGGTTTTCCTAGATAGGTTCTTTCCCCTAGAGTAGAGGGAGAAGAAAATGGTCGAATTCGTGAACCTTCGTCAAGGTGGAATCAGTGTGCAACTGTGTGTTATCAAATTCACCAACTCTCTAAGTATTCCACAAGCATGGTAGCCAAACCTAGGTCTAGGATGAACAAATTTGTGACAGGAGTGTCTAGCTTGGTGGAGAAAGAGTGTCGTACGGCATGCTTTATAATGACATGGATATCTCTAGGCTTATGGTCTATGCACAACAAATTGAGGAGTCCAAAATTAGGTAAATAAGGAAATAGGACTAGCTCAGATGATTCTAGTAACAAAAAGCCTAAGAAGAAGTTCTATCACAAAGATTCTTCCATGGGAAACAAGGAGAGAGCTCCAAACCACAATTCCCAAGGTGGTGGCCATTCTTTTGAGACGACTAGGTGCTCTACTTGTGGGAAGAAACATTTGGGTAGATGTCTTTCCGGAATGGATGGTTGTTTTGCATGTTGTAATAAGGGACAAAAGATGAGGCACTGCCCTAACATCAAAGCATGAGGAAAGGATGTCAATCAAGCTTCCTAGATCCTAATGCTCCGAAGAAGAAACCTTCCTAGGGGATGGGAGCTAGGAAGGATAACTAATCCGGAGTTGATGATCTTGGTAAGTCTTAACTCTATATGATTGTTTTTTTTTATATTATGAAATGATTTTATATGGTTTTATAGTTCATATCATCATGCCTTCTTGATGAATTTCTAAAGGAATGAAAAATTTTGGTATGTTTTGCAAGGTTTCAGTGAATGTTCACTATGGAAATTTTCCAACTTTTGAATTTTTTTTATTTAATTGAAGTTTAAATGTGTGAAAAAGTGTTTTATATGTGAAATTTTAATGTTGGAGAAGGTGTTCCTTCATAAAAGAAGGCTAAGAATGATTTTTACTTCTTGATGTTTTGCTAAAAGCGTTTGTGTTGCTAAGTGTTTGAAAGTATGAAATGATGCTCCTTGATAATTGATGCGTTGATTTTGAGTGTTTGAGCCTTGATTTTAATGTGTAATGTGAGGCTAATTTACTAATTGTTGTTCTTGAAGTTTTAGTGTCATTCGAGTACGAATATTATTTGAAGTGGGGGAGAATGTAATGCTCCAAAATGAACTATGATGAACTAGAGACTCACGAGTGTTTATTGAGTTAATTTTGATTTAAAATGAGTTACTTTAGTGTTCTTAGTCAACGTGAGAAGTTTGTTTAAGTTTTGAGGTCAAAAGTCCAAGAACGTCCATGACGTTTGGAAGGTGTGCCATAGAAAGTGTTCTTGTGTCTAGTTGTGTTTGAGTGAGTTTTACGTGTTCCTTTACTTGAAACTTATGTAGGATGTTCCTAAGATCTAGAAGAATTAGTTTAGGGGTCTAACGCCCGGGCACGACCCCACCTAGGACCCACAAGGGTCCCTAAATGAAGGGCCCAATACTTGGACAAAACATTCAAGACCACTACAATGGACGAGGCAGTCTACTGGGCGTAGGCCCATCGACACCCCATCGAATGGGGGGCGTCATCCCATACTTTGTGGTAAGTATATCCCCCCATGAAACCAGTCTCAGAAGCCATCGACGCCCAGCAGCATGGGTCATCGATCAAACGACACCCAATAGCTTGGGTCGTCGATTGACACCTGCTAAAGCTGCTACATGTTTGCTTCCTACTTGGTTTTTTTCTTAAAATTCACCCCAAGTATTTTAGAACCATACGATGATATTATTATGGTCTTTAAGTTACATTAAGTTAGTTTTAATCCCTAGACGTAGACAAGACCTCTCACTTCAAATATTCAAACTCCCTTTCTAAAGAAAACTCTCTCAAAGTCACCATTGGACCTAAGACTCAAGGAAGGAAAAGAGGGCGTGTTTGGACGTGTATATTCACAAAAATTAATGGTTTTTCTTCTCTTTGAGGTATGGTATCCATCCTTGAACCCTTTTCCATTCAAGGAGTAGTTTCAAAAACATTTCATAAAGGGTTTTCAAACTCAAATTCCTTCTATCTTTGAATTTAAGTATGGGTCTTCTTGTAAAAGTGTTCTAAGAGTTTAAATGTGTTTATTATTGTATGAATTGATGATTTTAATTTTAAAATCCTGATGAACTCATGAATATGAATATTTAAAACTTTTAGCTTAAGAAATGGGTTAAATGAGCACGTTTGGGTAAGGTATGAACTTTGGTTTTCTTATTTTGTTGTTTTCGTTAAGCTATTGCCCTAAGGGACTTATTATGATGAAATATTTATAAATTGATTATAGTTGATAGTGGATTGGTTAAATGGTTAGTTTATTATATTGCATAGTTCTTATTGGTAATTGCTCTATAGTGGTATGGTCCACCTTCTTGGTGGTGGTGTTTATTTGATGAATTGATATTACTTAGTATTTTTTGTGAGTTTTGTTTTGAAGGTATAGTATATGAAATGAAGTGACATTGAAGATGAGCCTTGTCTTGTGTTCTGTGAAGTTGAATAGCATGTTCGGCTTAGTTAAGCGTATGTAAAATATGACTTTTTGAAGTTTATAAAGTATGTAAATTGATGAATGTAGGTATAAAGCATGTATAGAAGTTAATGTTAATGAAAGGATGCTTATATGCAAGATGCTATCACAATTACTCACACACACTTGAATGGATGTATGAAGTGAAATTGAGTAAATATAGGAGTTTTTAGGTGAACACTCTTAATAGTTGACATGAAGTGTTTAGTAGAAACCTCACTACATCGTAAGAGCATTATAAGATAGTTCAAAGGATGAATGCCCTTCGTGAGTTGAGATGTGGTGTTCACTAGCTATCCTTAACCTATAGATTAAACTGTTTAGAATCCGTGCGGTTTATTTCTAGCACCAAGAGGATATGAAGAAGAGGTGGCTAAACTTCGTGAGTTGAGATGTTGTATTTCAATGTACCTTTTGAGATGAATGCTCTTCGTGAATACATAATGAGTTACTTAGTAGAAATATCATTATCCCTTAACTAAGCTCCCACATAGGTGTAGACATTAGGAAATCCAAGTAAAATCTAAAAAGAATGACCTTACTCTAGGCAAGTGAGTATCCCTCATACATAGGGGTTAATGTTGGGATTCCATGTCTAGCTCTCATGTTCTATGTCGGTTAAGCTAACACTCCACAAAAGAATTGATTGAACTAAGTCTTCTAAAAGAACGTGGTACTCAGGGTATGTGGTAGTATGGGACGCTATCTACTCATTGCATTAGGTAGGACCTTCCGAAACGGAAGACTTGATGCCAAACCTTCTAAAAGAATGTACTACTTAGGGTAGGTGGTGGTATGGGACGCTATATACTCATTGCACTAAGTAAGCATTCCGAAAGAAAAGATTTTGGTGGTTTGTTCGGTGTCTTTTAGTGTCTTGCCATTGATTAAGGGCCTTGCTTTGTCTTGAGAATTGATTTGGTCTGTGTTGAACGAGGCATATGCATACTTCCTTCATGTCTTACCTTAGTGAGTCTTAGTATAATCCCGAGGTAGGAAAACTTTTATGTAAAATGAGTTCACTTTCTCTTTCGCTTGGCCTTGGAAGTTCACTCATTTAAAATAGGATAATTAATTCTGAATGCCTTAATGATTAATTGTTACAGTTCCAATTACTTCACTGTAATGTTAGTTTTGAGTTCACTGTAATATTTTTGGGAAGTTACTGTAAAGAGTGTCTTTTGGATAATTATGGAAATTCTCCGCTATGTGTAAAATGATGATTCTTATGATGTTTTGCTTTATTTTCATGAATCTTTTACTAAAATTGCATGAAATGTTATTTTACTAGAATGTCCCTTTTAGCATGTTTTTACATATGTCATACTTAGTACATTCTTTGTACTAACCCCATAATTTTCTATACCTTATAAGTATATGTTGAAGATATTTTGGTAGATTCGAAGGCGAAGCATGGGAATTCACTCTCTCAAGAATTGGTATGTCCTCATATATTCAAGCACATAGTCTATTGTTTCCTAGTTTTATTATTAAGACTTATTATGTATTTGATATCATTGTGAAGGGTAGTGTCCCTAAGATATTATATGTCTTGTATTAGGTTTAGCTTGTGACAATGATATTTCTTATTTATTTACGAAAGATTTCCTTTTTATTAATTTATTCATGAAAAGTTTTAATTCCACACTACTTTTCATGTCTTATGTAATGAACGCTAGTTGAAGGGCTTGTACAAGACACCAAAGGGTTAAGTACGCCCGGTCATGAAACGAGGATTCCTTCTAACTTCTAGGGGTTCTTTTGGGTCGTCACAACAACCCTTTGTACCCTCCGGTAATGTCAACACCGGACCGGAAGTGAGTCTATCTTTCAAAAATTGGAAACTTTTCTCACATGCCTCTGACCAATAAAATTTCTTACTCTTTTGGGTCAAAGTAGTCAAGGGAGATTCAATGGATGCAAAACCATCAACGAACATTCCATAATAACCGCTAAACCCAAGAATATCCTAATGTCGGTTGGAATCAATGGTCTAGACCAATTCTTCACCGCCTCCGTTTTCCTTGGATCAACCTCAACTCCTTCACTAGAGATGATATGACCAAGAAATGTCACCGACCTCAACCTAAACTCACACATGATATATTTGGCAAACAATTGATGTTCCTTAAGGGTTTGCAATACTACCCTCCAATAACCCATATGATCACTCTCATTCTTCTAATATACCAAGATGTCGTCAACTAATACGATAACAAATGCATCTAGGTAATTTCGAAACACCCTACTCATTAGCTCCATAAACTCTGCCGGAGCATTAGTGAGACCGAAAGACATTACTAAAAACTAATAGTGCCCATATCTAGTCCCAAAGGCCGTTTTTGGTATATACTCACCTCTCACCCTAAGTTGATGATACCCCAATCTCAAGTCAATATTTGTAAAGTAGCTCTCCCCTTGAGTCGATCATACAAGTCGTCAATCCGAGGGAGAGGATACTTATTCTTAATAGTGACCTTGTTGACTTGGCGGTAATCAATACACATTCTCAAGGACCCATCTTTTTTCTTTACAAACAAAACCGAAGCACCCCATGGAGAAATATTAGGCCTTATAAAACCCTTATCTAGTAAATCCTTGAGTTTACCCTTCAACTCCTTTAATTCATCCAGAGCCATCCTATAAGGAGGAATTGATATGGTATTTGTATCTGGTAGCAAATAAATGCCAAAGTCAATTTCCCGTTCGGGAAGAATATCGGGAAGGTCATTAGGAAAGACCTCCGAAAACTCACTCACTACAGGTACCGACTCAATGGGAGGAATTTCGTAGTCCAGGTTTTGGACTCTTACTATGTGATATAGAAAACCCTCTGAGCTCATTTTGCATGCTTTTAGACAAGAAATAATACGACGTCTAGGAGTAGAATTTCCCCCCTTGCACTCAAAAATGGTTTCATTTTGAAAGTTAAGCCTTACCTCTCTTGTCCTATAATCAATGGAGGCAAAACATGCATGCCACCAATCCCTACCCAATAGAACATCAAAATCAAGCATATCGAGTTCTACTAGGTAAACATAAGAAACTCTATTGGGCAACATTATAAGGCAATTTCCATACACCCTTTTTGCGACAACCGACTCACTCACCGGAGTAGAGACTATAAAATGTTCATGGAAAATGTCAGGAAAAATTTTAAACTTTTAGCTACAAGAGGTGTAACAAATGATAAAGTACCAACGGGATCAAGTAAGGCCTATACATAAACAGAGAACTTCAACATACTGGTGACCACGTCGGGAGATGTCTCTTGCTCACCCCTAGAGCGGAGAGCATGGAAGCGGTTCTTCTTTGGTGCCTCATTAGAACTAATTTATTGAGCTTGACCACTAATATTGTGTTGAATCTTCCAGTTTGGACAATCTCTAATTTTGTGACTAATCTTGCAACAACTAAAGCAATTATCCGTCCCCTGAAGGATATAACTATAGTGCTTCTTGCCACACTTTCCAAAGTTGGCTTCTCGGTTGCTGAATTCATACCTTTTTCCTTCTTGAATTTAGGGTTAGACACCCTATAACCACTAGATTTGGGAACTTTGAAGAGACTTGACTTGAAGCCCGCTTCTTTAATTTAGGCTTGTCTTGTATTTCAAGCCTATTATTTGAAGGACCTCAATCAATTGATCTTGCTCTCTTAGCACCTTTAATCTTCCGCTT
The DNA here is from genome assembly GCF_001406875.1 of Solanum pennellii. Taxonomy (NCBI): domain Eukaryota; kingdom Viridiplantae; phylum Streptophyta; class Magnoliopsida; order Solanales; family Solanaceae; genus Solanum; species Solanum pennellii. The sequence goes on along the minus strand of NC_028638.1, from coordinate 20,139,841 downwards.
ATCCCTTGCCTCCTCAACCCTTCTTCCATGCACCACAAGATGGGAAATGTTCATGTTGTCATGTAGCATTGCGGAATGGGACTCCTCTGTAAAAACCTGACACCCCCGTCACAAAAGGAACCATTTGGTCTCAAGGATCGGAAACCAAGGAAGGAGCATATTTGGACAATTTAATGAATTCCAAAGAGTATTCATGGTCACTGCTTCATCCTTTGCGATGGTTGATGAACTCCACAACTTTGCGGAATGGGACTCCTCTGTAAAAACCTGACACCCCCGTCACAAAAGGAACCATTTGGTCTCAAGGATCGGAAACCAAGGAAGGAGCATATTTGGACAATTTAATGAATTCCAAAGAGTATTCATGGACACTGCTTCATCCTTTGCAATGGTTGATGAACTCCACAACTTTTTCCTCCCTCATCTCCCTAGGAAAGAACCGATCTAGAAAAGTAGTCTTAAAGATCTCCCAAGTCAACAGACCACCTCTCAATGGCCTATTATCCCTCCATTGCACATACCATGCTTGTGCCACGTCCTTGAGTTGATAAGTGGCAAACTCGAACTTCTCACTTGTAGACAACGCCATAGCCAAAAGTATTTCAGAGCCTTCATCGATGAATTCTTGGGGATATTCATCAGCCTTAGACCCGTTGAAAGTAGGAGGGTTCATCCTATTGAATTCCCTTAGACAGGAAGTTATAGTAGTGACTTGTTGATGAGGATGGGGCACAACCTCCCGGTTTGCTTGAGCCGTCATAGCTTGGGCTTGAGTCGTGGCCACTTGTTCTTTAGTAGTGATAGATTGGGACATTTGGAGAAGAGCGGCCTTATATTCTCATCCGTCAAAGGAGGAGGATTGACTGGTTGATGCTCTATTTTTGCATCTTCCTCAAGTGGAGGAACTTGCTCACCACAATGAGGAGCTCCCGCATCGGAAATTTCCTCTTCATATCTTAGAGCCGCATTCCTTCGAGTGTTCATGATTTATATAATCACAACAATAGGATTAGATGCAAAAGAACACCATAAGTATACTATAACGACACGATGAAGGATTTCCATGAACGAGAGTGATTCCTAGGTATCACATAGGTTCCTATTCATAAGGCGCGCTTCACAATTATGAATACAAACCTACATAGATGTGGTAGAGAGAGAGACATAACTCAACGATATTCAACCTCATGCTCTAATTCCAAGCTTGTCAACCCCTTAGACGTAACCGGTGTCATTGTCCTCTTTAAGGACAAAGACTAGCCTCTTAGTCTCATGTCATTACATTCATAGGTTAAAAAATGCGGAAAAATTTAAAACTTTTAATTACGTCTATTTGGAGGTTTAGATATACCTCTATATACACATAAGATATACGTATCTAGTATACATATACCCTCATATAAGAAGGTTACATAGACTTATACTTTTATTGCACATACATACATATAAATTAGATAGAATATAGTATAACAGATTGTCTCAGCTGATACAATCTAAACGATTACCACATATGGGCATAGCCCTACATCAAAATGTAAAGAAGCCACATATAGGCCTATACAAGTAATACACAATGGAAATGGAATGAACATAAAAGAGTCTTAAGCTTATAACAAAGAAACTTCGTAGGCAAGATATTTTCATTGCCCTCGGAAAGTGAGGACCTACCCACTTGGATGATAGAAAATATCCAAGCCTTCTTCAAGTCTTCTCGAATAAGACTTCAACAACTGGAACCTAAAATGTTTGGGAAAAAGGGAAGACAATGGGGTTAGTACTCCACATCTACTAAGTATAAGACCGTATGCATATATAATACCAAAAAATGCTAAAAAGGAGCTTTTAGTCAAAACATATCATTTTATTCTTTTTAAAAACCTAATGCAAAGTAAAGAAAGTCTATAAATCGACAAAAAATGCTTACTAACTCAAACAAGTAATATGTATCCCAATATACTTGAACGCATGATTTACTACAACCTTACAATTAAGGAATGATATCACAAATATGGTTAAGAGTTAATCAGATCATATTAAGAAAGACCACTACTCATGAATCCTTATCAAGTTAACAAGTGCAATGACCAGGCAAAGCCCCATGACCTTACTCAATCAAGTAACTTCAACAATAAATCATAACCAATGTCCAACTTCAAATAACATAACATTTAGATATACATTTCATCTTATGTTAACAATATAACCCAATACATACTCATAAATGAACTAACCAACATATAGTATCAACAATGTTCAAGTCCATCATGTACATATCATATATCATCATAACTTAAACATATATAAGAACATCCTCGTAGGACTCCCCTCAAGGCTAACTAGTGCAATTTTTAGGTAGAGTCACATACCCCTACCTAGACTAAGCTAGACCCATTAGGTTATCCAAGATAGAGTTGAAGTCTTCTAATTCATTTTACCTTTTGGTAACATCTTGACCAAACCATTAGAGACCATATGATCTAATGTAGAATCCGGTGTGGTAAAACCTTACACCGAAAGAAGGCAGACTACTTGCCAAGGTAGTACCAAAACATGAAACATAGCAATTACGTGGATCCACTAGCTAGTATTCCTATGGGGGCAACATAGTTCAAGAACTAGTACATATAGTTGGAACTCTCTTTATGCGCCATGCATTTTAGTCTCCAATCTCAAGAGTGTTGTAGTGATCCTACCTTCCATATGTGGGAAGGGACACTCCTCAATCTAGTTCACTCGGTGTTAGGCTAGAGTCTCTTTTTGAAATGTATTTAATCCTTTATTTATCAATCATAACTTAGTTTAGGTCATAGGGTATAAACCTTATATAATCATCATCATCAATAGCTCAACAACAATGTATGAGTATAGTCCTTTCAACACAATTTATATAAGTGAGATTAACACATTACATAGCATTTCATAATAAGGAACATTAGTATACATCACCATCCTTATAGCATTTACATCTTAATAAACCTTACAAACATAATCAAGATATTTCGATTCAACATCATACCACCCTATTAATCCTAATACAAGGCATATTCCAATATAATATCATGACTTAACCACAATTTATCATAATTGGAAGTAAAGATAGAGATTCTAAGACTTACCAAGTCTTCCTAATAATTCATCATCAAGGTCTTACCATCAACCCATAACTAAATAAAATTAGGGGAGTAACATCATGACCCAATGATAAACAATAAGATAACAAGACCAATTGCATCTCTATATCACAATTCCACACTAGATCATAGCTTAAGACAAGATACATAGGCCAATTTCACAACATACTTCATAACCTAAATCACATGTCAAGAACAATCATGATAGGCCTATAATTCATCTTAATTTATTCATAATATCACCAAAGTATAGTAATCTATCAATAACCAACTAAATCAAAATGATCACTATACAATATAGGTCAAGATCACAACCCAGGGTTAGGGGTTGAGGATCATGTTCTTCAATTTAGACCAAACCATCAACAATTACAATTATCAAGTTAAAATACATGTTAATCTATCAAATATAAACTAAATAAATCATTAACAACTCAATTCATAACTTCAATTTTGTAATTGAATGAAACCACATGAAAACTCAACTTTTGATATCCATATTGAAGGAACCCTTTGAGGAAAGAGCCTCAAAGATAAATTAGATCTCATACCTTAACATTTGACGAATAATTTATGGTGAATTCGTCCCTTTCAATCCCCCAAATCCTTATCATTGCTATTCTTCAATGGTGAGTTCAATTAGAGAGAAAAAGAAGAGAGAAGGAAGAGAGTTTATTTTGTGAGTTATATTTAGGTTTATTGGGATCGGGGCATTTAAATGGGAGTTAAGTTAGTTAATTAGTCTCCCCTTAATCCCTAACTAACCCTAAACCACTTAATCAATTAATTAACTTCACATTAATAACGTGCAGCAACTCAAGACCATCAGAGATAGAACCCCGCCGATGAGCCGTTTGTGAGTCTACGGACATACCCCCCACCCCCGTCCTGCACTCCGTCGATGAGTTCAGAGACTGCGCAGGTGGGGGGAATTCCTCATATTTTCTAAGAATGGGAGAACGGTGGAATCAACGCTGCATTGGTCCACACACTTCCCGTTTCCTGCATCATCGATGCACACTGCTCAGGCAGTGTTGCCTCAAAATGCAAGGGTCCTTCTCAAGGGCCCTTAGTTTGTCCTTGGGAGTTGTACCTGGACGTTTCAACAAAAAAAATCAAACACATATCATAAATCTTTTTACCAATTTTCATACATTTCCGACTCCTAAAAGCTAGTCAAATAGGCTAAGGCACGCTAGTACCTCTTTGAATCAACTTCTGGACGTCATAAATGTTCTTATAAATTTTGGTTCTTAAACTTCCTAAATGACCTGAATTCATTAAAATGGACATAAAAATAGTACATATACCTCATTACGCCAATTTTAGGCTTTACGCCACGTCTTGGATTTTCAAAGTGTTACAAACAACATCATATTAATCCTTAGGAAAGTCATAATGAGCTATCTTAGTCGCCATTGAAAGGTAGCCCTATTGGACATTTTTTGTAGGGTGAATGTTATTGGGTTATGAACTAGATAAGGAACCTCTTCATGTGATCCTTTAATGTAAATTAATCTATGAGAACCAAGGCTAGCACCGAGTGAATATGTATAGGGAAGTACCTCTACTTGAGAATGAGACAAGAGTACAATGTACCACTACTTGAGAATGACACTAGAGTGCATAATAACCCTTAATATTCCTTAAACATGTGCATACATGAGCTGTGTCCTAGTTCTACCCTTGGCAAGTAGAACACCCTCATCGGAGTAGGTTAGATCACCGAATTCCATGCCTAGCTATCATGGTCTATGTCGGTTATTGACTATTCTCATCATGTGGGATACCTACTAGTGTTAGAGATGAGTTTTAGGTTGTAGTATGGGACACTATCTATACATTTGACAATAGGCTTTGATGGTGTTAGTTAGAGTCCCTAGGTCTTGTCTAAGACCCTTACATGAAATGTCCTTTATGTCTTGAATGTGTCCTAAATGAACTAATGAATGTAATGACTTAAGTCAAGTAAGAAAGTATGTTAATGAAATAAGTACTTATGTAGAGTAGTTAAGGGTTGTCTAGTTAAGGTATGAAGGGGGCATAGGAATGGTCACTTCGTATCTTACCTAGATGAGTCTTAAGAATTACTCTAGTTAGGGAAGATGTTGATTATGTGAATGATCCAAATTTAGGAAATCTTAAGGATTATTTAGGTAGTCTTGAAGAGGTCAATCAGGGAAGTTAACTTCTTGATTTACATAAGTAAGTCTTTTGATAGCCTTTGATGAGGAAATGCCATATTGTGTATGTGTTGATATGTTTGATGTCTTTAAGTGTGTATATGACTTATCATAAGCGTTCTTGACGGTTATCTAGGTATGGTTAGGGAGGTTGTATGGGCGTTCTCTCTTTGTGTTTCTCAACTGAGTCTTAGGACGACTTTTAGTGAGAAGACTACATGCTAGGAAGTGATCAAAGGGAAAAGGAAGCATTTCACTTTAACAGTGAAGATCTTCACTGTACAATGAAATTAGTTCACTGTAAAGTGACTCAAAAAAATTATTGTATTTTGTTTAAATGTTATCTTACGTGTTTCTAAGTTGTTAAATGTTGTTCTTATGATTATTATATGGTTTTTTAACAAAAAGAAGCATATTTTTTATAAACGTCCATTTTCATTATTTTCATGCATTATGCTATTCTTAGTACATGTGGTTGTACTAAGTTCATGCTTTTATCTATCTGTATAATTCATGGTAGGTGAGGATATTTTTAGAAGTGAAGACTTAGACTGTAACATCGTTCAAGAGAAGTTGAAGTATGTCCTTATTTGATTCTAGGACGTATATGTCTTTTATGTTTCCATTTTAAGTACTGTAATATACCAAGTATTTCTATATTTTGAGGTATGGTCCGTGTCCCAAGTATTCTTGTGTCTTAAGATGATGAGATTAAGACTTAGTACTTCCTATTTCTTTATATGAATGATTTTTTAAGGACTATAATGTATGTTTGTGAATTTTTTTAATTTCGCACTACTTTTCACTATGTTTATGCGTTGAATGATATCTAAGGGCTTGTAAAGGTCCTTCAAGAGGTCAATTACACCGGTTGCAAATCCAAGATTGCCCCTAACATCTAGGGTATGATTTTGGGATTTGACCCGTTTGTGCTATCCGAGGTCCATGATGGCATGCCACACCCAACTTCGTCTAACCGTGTGTGCTGTCCAAGCGCTATGATGGCATGACAAGACCGACGTCGTCCGAGCGTGTGTGCTGTCCAAGGGCCATGATGTCATTCCATGCCCAACATCGTCCGACCGTGGTTCTTTTCCAAGGGCTTTGATGGAATGCCACACCCGATGTCGTTCATCTGTGTGTGAAGTCAAGGGCGATGATGACATGCCACGCTCAATGTCATACGACGGTGTGTGCTGTCCAAGGCATATGATGGCATGCCGTGCGCGATGTTATCCAACCGTGTCCTATCCAATGTCTATGATGACATGCCAATCCTGACATCTTCTTACCGTGTGTGTTATCCAAGGGCTATGATAGAATGCCACACATGACATCGTCCAACCGTGTGTGCTGTCCAAGGGCTACGAGGGCATGCCACGCCTGACGTTGGCCGATCGTGTATCCTGTCCAAGGGCCATGACGGCATGCCACGCCCTCCGTCATCCGATTGTGTGTGCTTTCGAAGGTCCATGATAGCATGCCACGTCCTACGTCATCCGACCGTGTGTGCTGTCCAAGGGCTATGATGACATGCCATGCCCGACGTCGTCCGACCATGTGTTTTATCAATGGGCTATGATAGAATGCCAACACGACAAAGTCCAACCGTGTGTGATTTCCAAGGGCTATGGGGAAATGCCACACCTGACGTTGTTTGACCCCGTGTCCTTTCCAAGGGCCACGATTGCATGCCACGCCTGCCGTCATCCGAATGTGTGTGCTGTCCATGCTCCGTGATAGCATCCCATGTCCGACATCGTTCGACCATGTATGCTGTTCAAGGGCTAGGAATGAATGCCACGCCCGACGTCGTCCGACCTTGTGTGCTATACATGGGCCATGATGTCATTTCATGCCCGACATGTTCCGACCGTGTGTGTTTTCCAAGGAATAAGATGGCATGCCACACCATACATTATCAATCTATGTGTGGAGTCAATGTCGATGATGACATGCCTTGCCCAACGTCGTCCGACCATATATGTCGTCCTACGGCTATGATGACATCCAACGCCCGACATCGTCTGAACGTGTGCGATGTCCAAGGTATATGATTGCATGCCACGGCTGACGTCGTTCGAACATATGTGTTGTCCAAGGAAAATGAGGGCATGCCACGCGCGTTGGCGTCCAACTATATGTGTTGTCCAAGGAAAATAATTGTATACCAAGCCCCACATAGTCCGTTCGAGTGTGAAGTCCAAGGGCGATGATGGCATGCCACGTCCGACGTCGTCCGACCGTGTGCTATCCAATGGCTATTATGACATGCCATGCTTGACATCTTCCGACTGTATGTGTTATCAAAGGGATATAATAGATTGCCACACATGACATCGTCCAACCGCGTGTGTTGTCCAACGGTACGGGGGCATGCCACGCTCTACATTGTCTGACCGTGTATCCTGTCCAAGAGCCACGATTGCATGCCACGCCCATTGTCATCTGATTGTTTATGCTGTCCAAGCTCCATAATAGCATCCACGTCTGACGTCGTATGACCGTGTGTGCTGTTCAAGGGCTATGATGCCATGTCATGCCCGACGTCATACAACCGTGTATGTTATCCAAGGGCTATGATAGAATGCCAACATGACATCGTCTATCCGTGTATGATGTCCCCAAGGGATACGGGGGCATACCACGCCTGACGTTGTCTGACCCCGTTTCCTTTCCAAGGGCCACGATGGCATGCCATGCCCGTCATCATCCGATTGTGTGTGTTGTACAAGGTCTATGATAGCATGCCATGTCCGACATTGTTCGACCGTGTGTGTTACTCAAGGGATAGGATGGCATGCCACGCCCGACGTCGTCCGACCTTGTGTGCTTTCCAAGAGCCATGATGTCATTTCATGCCCGACATCTTCCTCCGTGTGTGTTTTCTAAGGTATAAGATGGCATGCCACACCAGACATTATGCATCTATGTGTGGAGTCAAGGTCGATGATGACATGCCATTCCCGACGTCGTCCAACCATATATGTTGTCCTAGGGCTATGATGATATCCAACGCCCGACATCGTCTTAACGTGTGTGATGTCCAAGGTATATGATTGCATGCCACGGCCGACGTCGTTCGAACGTATGTGTTGTCCAAGGAAAATGAGGGCATTCCACGCCCGTTGGCGTCTGACTATATGTGTTGTCCAAGGAAAATAATGGCATACCATGCCCCACATAGTCCGTTCGAGTGTGCAGTCCAAGGGCGATGATGGCATGCCACGCCCGACGTCGTCCGACCGTGTGCAATCCAATTGCTATGATGACATACCATGCCTGACATCTTCCAACCGTGTGTGTTATCAAAGGGCTATAACACATTGCCACACATGACATCGTCCAAGCATGTGTGCTGTCCAAGGGCTACGGGTGCATGCCACGCTCGACGTTGTCCGACCGTGTATCCTGTCCAAGAGCCACGATGGCATGCCACGCCCGTTGTCATCTGATTATTTGTGCTGTCCAAGCACCATGATAGCATCCACGTCTGACGTCGTCCGACCATGTGTGCTGTCCAAGGGCTATGATGATATGCCATACCCGACGTCATCCAACCGTTTGTGTTATCCAAGGGCTATGATAGAATGTCACACATGACATCGTCCAACCGTGTGTGCTGTCCCAGGGTTACGAGGGCATGCCACGCCTGACGTTGTCCGACCCTGTGTCCTGTCCAAGGGTCACTTTGGCATGCCTCACCCCCCGTCATCCGACTGTGTGTGCTGTCCAAGCTCCATGATAGCATTCCATGTCTTACATCGTTCGACCATGTATGTTGTTCAAGGGCTAGGATGGAATGCCACGCCCGACGTTGTCTGACTGTGGGTGTTGTACAGGGCCTTGGTTGCATACCAAGCCCGAGGTCGTCGGACCTGTGTGTTTTCTAAGGGTGATAATGGCAAGCCACGCCCGACGTCATCCGTCCCTGTGTTCAGTCCAAGGGTGATGATGGCATGCCACGCCCGACATCGTCCGACCATGTTTGCTGTCCAAGGGATATGATGATATGTCATGTCCGACGTCGTCCGACTGTGTGTGTTGTCCAAAGGATCTGATGGCATTCCACGCCCTACATCGCCCGACCGTATGTGCTATCCCATGGCTACTGTGGCATGCCACGACCGTCTGTGTCTGACCGTGTGTGCTTTCCAAAGGAAATAATGGTATGCCACGCTCGACGTAGTTCGATCGTGTATGCTATCCAAGAGAATTGATGGCATTCCACGCATGACATCGCCCGAGTGTGTGTGTTGTCCAATGGCTATGATGTCATGCCACGTATGACATCGTCCGACTCTGTGCGCTGTCCAAGGGCGATGAGGGCATGCAACGCCCTACGTCGTCTGATTGTGTGTTGACCAATGATTATAATGACATGCCACGCCCAACATCATATGATCGTGTGTTCTGCCAAAGGGCTACGATGGCATGCATCGCCCAACGTTGTCTTTCCGTGTGTGTTGTCCAACGGCTATGCGGGCATGCCACGCCTGACGTTGTGCGACTGTGTGTGATGTCCAAAGTCCATCATGGTATGCCACGCTCGACTTCGTCCGACGTTATGTTCTTTCAAAAAGCTATGATGGCATGCCACGCCCGACGTCGTCGACCATTTGTGCTGTCCAAGAACCATGATGTCATTCCATGCCCGACGTCATCCGACCGTGTTTGTTGGCTATGGTCTATTATGGCATGCCACACCCCACGTCGACCGACCATTTGTGCTGTCCAAGAGCTATAATGACATGCAACGCCCGACGTCATCCGAACGTGTGTGTTGTCCAAGGGCAATGGTTGCATACCACGCCCCATGTCGTTCGACCGTATGTTCTATCCAAGGACAATGAAGGCATGTCATGCCCTATGTCGTCCGACTGTGTGTTCTGTCCAAGGTCCATGATAGCATGCAACATCCGACGTCATCCGATCATGTGTGCTGTCCGAGGGCTAGGATGGCATGACAAGCCCGACGTCGTTTAGTAGTGTGTGTTTTCCAAAAGCCTTGATTGTATATCAATTTCGACGTTGTCCGACGGTGTGTGTTGTTTAATGGAGATGATGGCATGTAACGCCCGATTTCTTCCCTCCATGTGTGTAGTCCAAGTGCGGTGATAGCATGCCAAGCCCGATGTCGTCCAACCGTGTGTTCCTTTCAAGGGATATGATGCCATGCCATGCCCGATGTCGTCTGACGATGTGTGTTGTCCAAGTGCTCTGATGGCATGCCACGCCCAACGTCGTCCGACCGTATGTGCTTTCCAAAGACTACTCTTGCATTCCACGACCGACATCGTCCGACCGTGTGTGCTGTCCAAGTGCAATGATGGCATGACACGCCCGACGTAGTCCGAGCGTGTTTGTTGTCCAAGAGAGATGTTGGCATGACACATACAATTTCGTTCGACCATGTGTGCTATCCAATGGCTATTATGACATGCCATGACCGACGTCGTTCGATCGTGTGTGCTATCCAAGGGCTAAGATGGCATGCCACGCTCGACGTTGTCCGACTGTGTTTGTTGTCCAAGGGTGATCATGGAATGCCACACCCAACATCTTTTGTCCGTGTGTGCAGTGCAAGCGCGATGATAACATGGCACACCCGACGTCGTCTGACTGTGTGTGCAGTCCAAGGGCTATGATGACATGCCACACTCAACGTCATCTGACCGTGTTTGTTGTCCAAGGGCTATGATTACATGTAATGGCTGACGTTGTCTGAAAGTGTGTGTCGTCCAAGGGCCATGATGACATGCCACGCCCGATGTTGTCCGATTGTGTGTGCCGTCGAAGGGATATGATGGCACGCCAAACCGGACCTCATCCGTCCATTTGCATAGTCCAAGGGCTATAATTGCATGCCACGCCCGACGTTGTCCGACCATGTGTGCTCTTTAAGGGCAATGATGATATTCCATGCCCAAAGTCGTCCGACTGTGTTAGCTATACAAGGGCTATGATGGCATGCCACACCTAACGTCATCCGACCGTGTGTCCTGTCCAAGTGCTACATGCGCATGTCAAGCCCGACGTCGTCTGAATCTGTGTGTTGTCCAAGGGCCATGACGGCATGCCTCGAAGACGTCATCCGACAGTGTGTTTTGTTCAAGGGCTATGATTGTATGCAACACCCAACGTTGTCCGACCGTGTGTTCTTTCCAAGGGCCATGGTGACGTGCCACACCCAACGTCAACCGACCGTGTGTCCTTTCCAAGTGCTACGCGTGCATGCCACGCCAGACGTCATCCAACCATGTGTGCTTTCCAAGTTCCATCAGGACATGCCACGAAGATGTCATCTGACAGTGTGTTTTGTCCAAGGTCTATGATAGCATGCAACGCCCCACGTCGTCCGACCGTGTGTTCTTTCCTAGGGCCATGGTGGCATGCAACGCCTCACGTCATCCAATCGTGTGTGTTGTCCAAGGGCTCTGATGGCATGCCACCACACGATGTCATCCAACCGTGTGTGTTGTCCAAGGGCTACGGGGGCATGCCTCGCCCGACTTCGTCTGAACGTGTGTGCTGTCAAAGGGTGATAATGGCATGCTACGCCCTACATAGTCGGATCGTGTGTGATGTACAAGGGCGATGATGGCATGGCATCTTGACATCGTCCGACTGTGTATGTTGTCTAATGGCTATAGTGACATGCTAAGCCCGACATCGTCCGACTGTGTGTTCTGCCAAAGGGCTATGATGGCATGCGACGCCCGATGTCTTCCGACCATGTTTGTTGTCCAATGACTATGCAGATATTCAACGCCCGACATCGTCTGACAGTTTGTGTTGTCCAAGGGCTATGAAGGCATGACACTCTCGACTTCGTTTGACCATTTCTGTTGTCCAAGGTGTATGATTTCATGCCATGCATGACGTTGTCCGACCGAATGTGATATTCAAGAGCCGTGATGTCATTCTATGCTCGTGTGTGCTATCCAAGGGCTCTGATGACATGCCTAGCTCGACGTCGTCCGACCGTGTGTGCTGTACAAGGGCTACTCTGGCATGCCACAGATGACATCGTTAGACTGTGTGTGCTATCTAAGGGAAATGATGGCATTCCACGTCCGACGTAGTCCGATAGTGTGTGCTGTTCAAGAGAGATGATGACATGCCACACTTGATGTCGTCTGACCGTGTGTGCTGTCCAATGGCTATTATTACAGGCCATGACCGACGTCGTCCGACCATATGTGCTTTCCAAGGGCTAAGATGTCATGACACGCCCGACGTCGTCCGAATGTGTGTGTTGTCGAAGGGCGATGATGGCATTGCCACACATGACGTCTTTCGTTCATGTGCGCAGTCCAAGGGCGATAATGGAATGGAACATCTGACGTTGTCTGACCGTGTGTGAAGTGCAAGGGCGATGATGGCATGCCACACCCAACTTCGTTTGACCGTATGTGTGGACCAAGAGCTATGATGACATGCCACGCTCGACGTTGTCCCAAAGTGTGTGTTTTCCAAGGGCTATGATTGAATGCCACGCCTGACGATGTCCGACTGCGTGTGCTGTCCAAGGGTTATGATGGCATGCCACGCCCGACCTTGTCTGTCCGTTTATGCAGTCCAAGTGCTATAATTGCATACCACACCTAACGTTGTCCGACCATATGTGCTGTCTAAGGGCTATGATTACATGCCACGCCCAAAGTCATCGGACTGTGTGTGCTGTCCAAGGGTTATGATGGCATGCCATACCCATCATTGTCTGGTAGTGTGTCCTATCAAAGGCCTACGCACGTATGCCACGACCGACGTCGTCCGACCGTGTGTGCTATCTTAGGGCCACGATGGCATACCACGAAGATGTCGTCCGATCATATCTTTTGTCCAAGGGATATGATGGCATGCAATGCCCGACGTCATTCGATTGTGTGTTTTGTACATGGGACATGGTGGCATGCGAAGGCGAACGTCATCCAATCGTGTGTGTTGTCAAAGGGTTATGATGGCATGCGACGTCTGACGTCATCCGACCGTGTTTGCTGTCAAAGGGCTATGGGGGGCATTCCACGTCCGACTTCTTTCTAACGTGTGTGCTGTCAAAGGGCGATAAAGGCATGCCACGCTCGACTTTATCCGACCGTCTTTGCTATCAAAGGGCTATGATTTCATGCCACGCCCAACGTCGTCCAACCGTCTGTGCTATCTAAGAGCCGTGATGTCATTCCATGCCCAACGTCGTCCAACCGTGTATGTTGTCCAAGGGCTATTATGTCATGCCACTCCCAACTTAGTCCGTTTCTTTGTTCAGTCCAAGGGCAAGGATAGCATGAAACACCTGACGTCATCCGACCATGTATGTTGTCCAAGGGCTATGATGACATGGAACGACCGACATCATTAGAATGTGTGTGTTGTCCAAGGGCTATGATTGCATTCCACGCCTGACATAGTCCGTTCGTGTGTGCAGTCCAAGGGCGATTATGGCAATGCCACGCTTGATGTCGTCCGACCGTGTGACTATCTAGTGGCTATGATGACATACCATTTCTGATGTTGTCTGACTCTGTGTGCTGTCCAAGGGCTATCATCTAATGCCACGCCCGATGTCGGCTTACCGTGTGTGCTGTCCAAGGGATATGAAGACATGCCATGCCCGACGTTGTTTGACCGTGTGTGCTGTCCAATGTCTCTATAGCATGCCACGCCCGATGTCGTCCGACAGTGTGTTCTGCCCAAGGGCTACTATGGCATGCCACGCCTGACATCATCCGACCGTGTGTGCCATCCATGGATAATAAAGGCAGGCCATGCCTGAAGTTGTCTGACCATGTATGCTATCCAAGTGTGATGATGGCATGCCACGCCCTACATCGTCCGACCGTGTGTGTTGTCCGAGGGATATGATGACATGCCATGCCCGACGTCGTATGACCGTGTGTGTTTTCCTAGGGCTCTGATGGCATGCCATGCCCAACATCGTCTGACTGTGTGTGCTGTCCAAGGGCTATGATTGCATGCCATGCCCGATGTCATTCGACCACTTATGCTATCCAAGGGCCATGATGTAATTTCATGCCCGATGTCGTCGGATGAAGAGTGTGTGTTCCAAGATCTATTATGACATACCACAACCGACGTCGTCCGTCTGTGTGTGTTTAGTCCAAGGGCGATTATGGCATGCCCTGCCCGACATCGTCTAACTGTTTGTGCTGTCCAAGGGCTTTGATTACATGCAACGCCCGACGTCGTCCGAAAGTGTTTGCTTTCCAATGGCAATGATAGCATGCCACGGCCGATGTCATTCGACTGTGTGACTATCTATTGGCTATGATGACATGCCATGTCTAACGTCGTCCGACCACGTGTGCTGTTCAAAGGCTATCATAAAATGTCGTGCCCAACGTCGTCTCACCGTGTGTGCTGTCCATGGGCTACGCGGGCTTGCCACGCCTGACATTGTCCGACCGTGTGTCATGTCCAAGGGCTATGATGGCATGCTACGTCTGTTGTCATTTGACTATTTGTGTTGTCTAAGGTCCACTATGGCATGCCACGTCCAACGTCATTTGTCCGTGTGTGTTGTCCAAAGGCTAGGATGGCATGCCACGACCGACGTCATCCGCGCGTGTGTGCGGTCCAAGGGCCTTAGTTGCATGCCAACCCCTACATCATCCGACCATGTGTGTTGTCTAAGGGTGATGATGGCATACCACGCGCGACGTCGCCCGTCAGTGTGTGCTGTCCAAGAGAGATGATGGCGTGCCACGCCTGACGTTGACCATTCGGTGTTCTTTCCAAGGGATATGATGACATAACATGCCCAACGTTGTCCGACTGTGTGTTGTCCAAGGGCTCTGATAGCACGCCACGCCCGATGTCGTCGGACCGTGTGTGTTGTCCAAGGTCTACTCTAGCATGCCACGCCCAACATCATCCGAAGGTGTGTGCCGTCCAAGGTCAATAATGGCATGCAACGCCCGACGTAGTCCGACCGTGTATACTGTCCAAGAGAGATGATCGCATGCCAAGCCGACGTCGTCCTACAATGTGTGCTGTTCGAGGGATATGATGACATGCCATGATTTATGTCATCCGACTGTGTGTGTTGTCCAAGGTCTATGATTGCATGCCACGTCCGATGTCATTCCACTGTCTATTCTATCCAAGGGACATGATGTCATTCCGTGCCCGACGTCGTCTGACCATGTGTGTTGTCCAAGGGCTATTTTGGCATGCCACATGCGGCGGCGTCTGTCTGTGTGTGTAGTTCAAGGGAAATGATGGCATTCCACGCCCGACGTCGTCTTACGATGTGTGCTTTCCAAGGGCTACGTTGACACGCAACACCCTAAGTCATCCAACCTTGTGTTCTCTCCAATGTTTTTAATGACATGCCATGCCCGACGTTGTCCGACAGTGTGTGCTGCCAAAGGTCTATGATGGCATGCCACAGTGAACGTTGTCTGACCGTGTGTGTTGTCCACCAGCTACTCGTGCATGCAATGACTAACGACGTCTAATCATGTGTCCTTTCCAAGGGCCATGATGGCATGCCACCGTCAACTTTGTTCGATCATGTATGTTGTCCAAGGGCAATGTTGGCATGTCACGCCCGATGTCGTCCGGCCGCGTGTTGTCCAACGGTTATGCGGGCATGCCATGCTCGACATCGTTCGACGGTGTGTGATGTCTAAGGGCCATGATGGTATGCCACGCTCGACTTCGTCCGACCGTATGTGCTTTCAAAGGGCTATAAGGACATGCCACGCTCGACATCGTCCGATCGTCTGTGCTGTCCAACAGCCATGATGTCATTCTATGCGCGACGTCGTCCAACCATGTGTGTTGTCCAAGAGCTATTATGGCATGCCATACCCGACATCGTCCGTCTGTGTGTGCATTCCAAGGGAGAATATGGCATGCAACGCCCGACGTTGTCCGACCGTTTTTTTTGTCCAAGGCCTATGATGACATGCAATGCCCGACGTCATCCGAACGTGTGTGCTGTCCAACGTCTATGGTTGTATGCCACGCCCTACGTCGTTCTACCGTGTGTGCTATTCAATGACAATGAAGGCATGTCACGCCTGACTTCGTCCGACTGTGTGTTCTGTCAAAGGTCCATGATATCATGCCATGTCCGACGTTGTCCGACCGTGTGTGCTGTCAAAGGGCAAGGATGGCATGCCACGCCGGACTTCGTCTAACAGTGTGTGCTGTCCAAGGGTCTTTCTTTCATGTCAAGCACGATGTTGCCCGACCGTGTGTGTTGTCTAAGAGAGATTATTGCATGCCACGCCTTACGTCTTCCGTCCGTGTGTGTATTCCAAGGGCGATGATGGCATGCCATGCCCGATATCGCCAAACAGTGTGTGACATCCAAGGGATATGATCAGATGCCATGCCCGCGTCGTCTGATCGTGTGTGGTGTCCAAGGGCTCTGATGGCTTGCCACGTTCGACATTGTCCGACTGTGTGTGATTTCAAAAGGCTACTCTTGCATTCCATGACCGACATCGTTCGACCGTGTGTGTAGTCCAAGGGCAATTCTAGAATGCTATGCCCGTTGTAGTCCGACGTGTGTCCTGTCCAACAAAGATGATGGCTTGTCACGCCTTATGTTGTCGTGAGTACCTTGATTACTTCTTCATAGTATTCATAGATGACATTCTCATATACTCTAAGTCTAGAGAAGAGCATGAGGTACACTTGATAAAGACATTTCACGTACTTAGATAGCATCAACTATATGCTAATTTCAACAAAAGTGAATTCTGGTTGAGATCATTGACCTTAATTTGTCATGTTGTGACCGACCAAGTTGTTGAATTTGATCCTAAAAAGGTAAGGCGGTGTAGAATTGGCCGATACCCCTTACGCCTACAGATATTCAGTGTTTTTTGGGCTTAGTCAATTATTATCGCAGGTTTGTGGAAGGTTTTTCCACTATTGCAGTTCCACCGACTGCCTTGACGAAAAAGAAGGTAAGGTTTGAATGGTCTGAGAATTGTGAGAAGAGCTTCAAAGATCTTAAAGACCGACTAACTTCAGCCCCAATTCTCACGTTGTCAAGGAGTGTGCAGGATATACGGTGTATTGTGATGCTTCTCTGGTAGGTTTGGGATGTGTTCTTATGCAGGATGGCAAGGTGATTGCATATGCATCGAGATAGTTGAAGATCCACGAAAAGAACTATCCTACTCATGATCTTGAGTTAGCTGGTCTGATGTTTGCACTAAAACTCAGGAGACATTATTTATATGGTATACATGTTGATATATATACTGATCATAAAAGTCTTCAGTATGTTTTTACGCATAGGGAGTTGAACCTTCATCAGAGGAGATGGCTAGAACTACTCAAAGATTATGATATGAGTGTATAATATCACATGGGTAAGGCAAATGTAGTGGCTTATGCGTTGAGTCTATTGAGCATGGGAATCATGTCTCTTATTGATGATGAGATGAAGGAGCTGGTTAAAAAGGTACACCAATTGGCTAGATTGGGTATATGGCTGGCAGATGTAGCAAGTGGGAGTGTTTCGGTTCACTCAAGCTCCAAATCCTCATTAGTTGTAAAGGTTAAAGCAAATCAGAATCTCGACCCAGTACTCATGGAGTTGAAAGACTCAATATTGAGTAAGCTGAATGAATCATTTTCCCTAGGAAGGGATGGTGTACTCAGGTACCAAAACAGGTTATGTATTCCTAATGTTGATAATTTGAGGACTAATAGTTTGGCAGAAGCTCATGGTTCCAATAGGTTAAGGCCGAACGCCTTAAGCCTGGTAGTCTCACTCAGACGATTGAGATTCCAACATGGAAGTAGCAGGATATCAATATGGATTTTGTGGTTGGTCTTCCAAACACTAGGAAACTACATGACTCAATTTGCGTTATTGTTGATAGAATGACCAAGTCCGCTCACTTCATACCTGTGATGTCTATTTACAAAGCTGAAGAATATGCAAAGATTTATATTGATGAGATAGGGATATGGCACAAGATTCCTCTGTCTATCATCTTAGATAGGGGACACTAGTTTACTTCTCATTTTTTGAGATCTTTCCAAAAAGGTTTTGGTACACAGGTAAATCTTAGTACTGCTTTTCATCCGCAGACGGATGGACAAGCAGAATGTACCATCCTGACCCTTGAAGACATATTGAGTGTTTGTGTTATTGACTTCAAGGGGAGTTGGGATGGTCACGTGCTGCTGATAGAGTTCTCTTACAATAATAGATAGCATTCTAGTATTGGGATGGCACCTTTTGAAGCACTATATGAACGAACATGTAGGTCTTCTATTGGGTGGCTTGAAGTAGGAGAATCTTCCATCCTTGGCCATAAGATCGTACATAAGGCTATGGAAAAGGTGAGAATGATCAGAGATAGATTGACTACTCCTTATAGTTATAAAAAATCCTACGCAGACAATAGAAAGAGAGCTCTAGAGTTTGAGGTAGGTGATCAAGTCTACTTGAAGATACCACCTATGAAAGGGGTGATGAGGTTTGGTAAGAAGGGTAAGTGGAGTCCGAGGTATATAGGTCCTTATAAGGTCTTGTAGTGAGTAGGAAATTTGGCCTACGAATTGAAGTTACCTCTAAAATTGGATTCTCTTCATCGTGTGTTTCACGTTTCAATGCTCAATAAGTGTCTAGGCGATTCAACATCCATTCTTCCTTTTGAGGGGTTAGGAGTTGATGATAACCTTTCCTACGAAGAGGTTCCAATTGCAATTCTAAATCGTCAAGTGAAGCGACTAAGGAACAAAGAGCTTTCCACCGTGAAAGTCCTATGTCGAAACCACATTGTTCAAGGAGCAACGTGGGAGTCCGAGGATGATATGAGATCCCTCTATCCTCTTTTGGTTCAATGCCTAAGGTTAGATATTCTATTCCCAATGTCTTATTTACGTTTAAGAAACTCTAAGTTCTAACTGTTGTAGTCAGTTTGGTGTGATAGGTCACTAATCGTATATGTTGTAATGACACTATAGCGTTAATCCTTCTTAGTAGCAGGGTCCGGGATTTTGTGTAGCATAGGCATGTTTTCTGTGTTGCATGATTTGTGGTGTGCATTAAGATAACTTTGATTGAGAAGGAAATTCCTCATTCTCAAATATGAAGCTTTAGATAAGCTTATATGGTATATATCATCCGAATAAGTGTGAATCAAATGTTCAAAAGGAGAAACCTTTAAGTATGATGGAGTAGCTTTCAAAAATCACCCTCTTTGTTAAATGATGAGTAGTGTCATTCGGGGAAGAATGTTCCTAAGAGGGGATAATGTAACAATACCAAAACAACTAGGTTAAGTAATACCTATATGTACCTAGAATGCATAGGTTAGATGGGTTCACACGGATTGATGCGCGTGGAACCAGACCTCTGAACCTATGCACCAGCCAAGCCAACAAACTTGGTGCGTTAGTTTAGCTAGGCATGGTTGGTTCTAGCCATTTTGGGTACCCAAAAACTAGGATTCACACCGATGAGTCTTAACCGGACTTAAAGGGTTAGTCCTAGGTTTTAAGGGTTCTAGGGGTAAAATGGTAATTTCGAGGCAAATGGTAGTAAGGTAATTACCCTAGGATGATATTTAATTAATTAAATAATGTTTTAATTAGTCAAAATTGGTAAAAGCTCAGTGGTCAGACCCGAGTTTTACCGGATTTCCACACTCGGGTTGAAGCAGAGTTGAAGGCATAAAATGGGGCGATTTAAATGATTAAAATTAGACAAAAATCAGGAGGGGCATTATAGTAACTTAATATGAAGATAATAATCTAATTTTATCATCTAAATTATTTTGAATATGTCAACAACAAACTCCACAAGCATGAGGCGCACGACTACCACTAGGAGTGTACTTCATGTACACTCTTAATTCTTTATATACTCTTAAAAACATTTTTCAGCTTTACCTTACAATTCAAAAATAGAAAACAAAAGTAGACTTACTGTTCTAAGGAGTTTTCGACTTCATCAATCAAAAATGAAAATAAAAAAATTGTTCGCCTAAGTTCTTTGCGAAATCACGTGGAGGAACTTCACTTGTGAGCAAGAACCAAGGCTCGAAAGAGAGGTTTTGTGCATGGGTTAGGACGTGTTAGTGGATGGTTAGCAACGTTAAAAATGTATGGGTTTTATTCTCTCTTGGTCACTTTCACAAGAGTCCCCTAAGGCTCAGTCCAAATCCAATCCAATCTAAAAACTAAGGTTGACCCCGTTGCATGCCCCTGTCATTAGATCCTATGAACGATTGATGCATGCGTTGGTATGTCTTCTGGTAGATGATTTTATGACTGATTGTGATTGTGTGCAATGTGTATTTTTGGTTGTTTATGATTTGTTATGTACGTCCGAATGTTGAATGTCATATGTGCACAAAAGATGTTGTTTTTCCGTAATTGTATTGTTACGGTTTACTTGAAGAAAATGGTGAATCATGTGTTATGTAATGTTGTGCGTTTAACATATAAAAATAAATCTTGATATTAATGAACAAGATGGTGAAAGTAATATCCTTAAGAATTGGTTAAAACTATATGTAAAACTATGAGTTAAACGCCTAGGCAAAATGTAAGAAAGTGAATTAAAATTATATGTTTATTTAACATTGTTTCGGCTAGTCACTAGTGTGAATGTAGAGAAATAGATACTGCCATTTAGGATGGATCTCCATACCTTAAGGTACTAAAACTAAGAGAAGAATCCTTAATTTTTTTTAAAAAAATTTGGGTGAGAGAGGAGATTCGAACTCGGCTACTTGGCCAAGGGTGTGAGATACATAAATCTCACACTAAAATAAAATAATATAAATTAACTCCACAAGGATTCGATCCCAGATCCTCTTGGACGAATGAGTGAATTCACCTAGTTCTCTAAATAATTAAAAATAAAGTGATGCCCAAGGGACTCGAACATGGGTCCCCTTGAATGAAATTGTTAGATACATAAGTCTCACATATAATGAAATGAAATGCAGCCACTAGTGATCGAACTTGGGTCCCTTGGCTGGATGTGTATAATGCATAAGTCTTACACAACATATACTTAGATTATCATGAAACACTTAGTAAATTATGAGTAACCCAAAATGTGTAATGCCATAAGTTAATGATAAGAAAAAATAATTAACATTCACGTAATGAGGTGAGTAATTTATGTTAAATTATGATGCTAAGATGAATGGTTAGACAAGTCTCAACCAATCCAAAGTAATGGTCACTAAAAGTACTCGCCTAAGAGAGTGTTGAATATTAAGAGACAAGTCTCAAGCACATTATCTATGTTAGTGTAAGTACAATTCGCACTTAATGTGTAATGAAGAGATGAGAAATCATCTAATGAGTTATAACTACCTCATGCTAAGAAGCAAGCTCCGATGATGTATGAGTTGAACATAAATAGAAACTTTAAACTAAGCACCGATAGGCTAGCTATGAGTGGTGATACCTTCTTTAGGGAAGGGAGGAGGTTCACATAAATCACATAAGATGAGACTGTCCACCAAGGTGGGTATAGGTCTCTTAAAATCTCCTAGTCTTTGAACTATGTTGCAAACATGGGGAACTAGCTTGGTTCGAACCCCTAAAGGTAGCATGTTTTTGGTTTCACTTTTGCCAGTGACTCTACCTCTTTCTGGTGTGGGGAAGACACCGGATTTCATGATGCTCACATGATCTATGTCGGTTAAGGTTGAAGTTTCTCAAAGTATTAAAGATAATAAAATGAACGGTACCGAAGGTTATTGTGCAAGACAATCAAGAGGTGAAACCAGACACAAGTAATTACATTAGGTCATTCTTGGTCATGGCATTTCATGATACCGATGATTGTTTTAAACTTCATCCTATGTATCGGTGGTTTTTACATAACCCTATGAATGAATGAAATGAATAATGTGAAGTACAAATGAATGAATGAAGCAGACTCTGTGTTTGCTAAAGAAGACCCTCGGGTTGAGATCCCATATCTTGGTCCCTCACTTGAGAAGTCTTAATGCTATTTCCTTGATTCCAAAGTCTCATGGATATGAAATGTATACTATATGAACATGAAATGTATATTATATGAACCTATGTTTGTATGATGTTTGACATATTCATGGTATGACTTTCCTATTACGAAATAGTCAAAGTCAAGAGACTTGACCTACTAAGAGAGAATGTTGATTATGAAGATCCATTCTTGTTCATGCATAACCATTATATGTTTTTTCATGTATCCATACTTAGTACAAGTGTGTACTAGTTCCATACAATATTACTATTTTTTGTGTAGGCTCAGGTGGACGTTGAGGGTATCATTGCAGCTGTTCGGACTTGGAGCTTTTATACGGACATGGTAGGTCATCATGTATTAGAGGATGCCTGCCTTTATATTTTATGCTTTGTAGTAGGTTTGAACTTGTGGAGTATGTTCAACTAGTATTTCTATCCAATTTTTTCAGACGCTTATAATGATGTCATTTTGGAAAGCATTACTTATTACATGAGATTCCATTTATTTCAAGTTGCATTATCTTATAATTAGATGGTTGATTTATGAGCAATGAACTTCATTACAATTATGTGTTTATATGAAGTCTATATATATACTTCAACTATAAACTAGAAGATTTAAATTTTCTGCTAAAATTAACCGTATGAATTTGATGAATGCATGAAGAGGCTTGTCTGCGACCTCTGAGAGGTAAACGACGCCGGTTGCGATTTTGATTCTAGAATCTGGGTCGTGACATTCCACTCCCGACGTCGTCCTACCGTGTGTTCTATCCAAGGGAAATGATGGCATGCCACGCCCGACATCGTCAGTTTGTGTGTGCAGTCCAAGGGTGATGATGGCATGCCATGCCCGACGTTATACGACCATGTGTGCTCTAAAATGACTATTATGATTTGCCATGCATGACGATGTACGATCGTGTGTGTTGTCCAAGGGCTATGATGTAATGCCATTGACATTGTCCAACCGTGTGTGATGTCCAACAACAACGTGGGCATGCCACACTTGACGTCGTCAGACTGTATGTCCGTCCAACCGCCATGATGGCATGCCATGTCCGATCGTTGTATGACCATTTGTGTTGTCCAAGGACCATGGTGGCATGCTATTCCCGACGTCGTCCGACCGTGTGTGCTGTCCAAAGTAGATGATAGAATGCCACCCCAATGTCATTCGACCGTGTGGGCAGTCCAAGGGCGTTGATGGCATGCCACGCCCATCCTCGTCCGATCGTGTATGCAGCCCAAGCGCTATGATGGCATGCCATGCCCAATGTCCTCTTACCGTGTGTGTTTTCCAAGTACCATGATGGCATTCCACACCCGACGTCTTCCAACCATGTGTGCTTTCCAAGGGCTATGATGGCATGCCACTCCTGACATCGTTCGTACATGTGTGCAGTCCAAGGGAGATGATGGCATGCAACGCCCGACGTCGTCTGACCGTGTATGTTGTGCTAGGGCTATTATGGCATGCTATGCCAAATGTCGTCTTACCGTATGTGTTGTCCAAAGACTATGATGACATGTCAGGCCCTACATCGTCCGACCGTGTGTGCTGTCCAAGGTCTATGATGGCATGCCGTCTGTCTTACCATGTGTGCTGTCCAAGGTCTACGTGGGCATGCCATACCCTACTTCGTCTGATAGTGTGTGCTGTCCAAGGGTGCTAATGGAATGCCACACCCTATGTAGTTTGACCGTTTGTGCTGTCTTGGGGCGTTGAAAGCATTGCCACGCCCGAAATCATCAGTTCGTGTGTGTTGCAAATGGGCGATGATGGCATGCCATGCCCGATGTCGTCCGACCGTGTGTGCTCTCCAATCTCTATGATGACATTCCTCGCCCGACATGTCAGACCGTGATTGCTTTTCAACTGCTATGATGGAATGCCACACTCGACATCGCCCGACCGAGTGTGCTGTCATATGGCTACGATGACATGTCACGCATGACGTCGTCTGATCGTGTATAGAGTCTAAGGGCTATGATGGCATGCCATGACCGCTAACGTTCAATCGTGTGTATTGTCCAAGGGCCATGATGGCGTGCCACGCCTGACGTTGTTCAACGTTTATGTTGTCCAAGGGCCATGATAGCATGCCATGACTGATACTGTCCGTCCCTGTGTGTAGTCCAAGGGCGATGAGCCCGATGTCGTTGGATCATGTGTGTTGTACGAGGGATATGATAACATGCCATGCCCAATGTCATTCGCCCGTGCATGCTGTCCAAGGGCAATGATGACATGCCACGCCCAACATTGTTCGATCGTGTATGTTGTCCAAGGTATACTCTGGCATGCCACGCCCGATGTCCTTTGACCGACTTTGCTGTCCAAGGGCAATGATGGCATGACACGCCCAACGTCGTCCGATTGTGTGCGCTTTCCAATGGCTAAGATGACATGCCATGACCGACATCGTTCAATTGTGTGTGTTTTCCAAGTGCTAAGATAGCATGCCACACCCGACGTTGTCTCACTGAATGTGTTGTCCAAGGTCGATGATGTCATGCCACACCCGATGTCACCCGTCCGTGTGTAAAGTCCAAGGGAAATGATTGCATGGAACACACACATCGTTCGACCGTGTGTGCAGTCCAACGGTGATGATCCGACGTCGTTCAACCGTGTGTGCTTACAGAGGTCCATGATGGTAAGCCCTGTTCGACGTCATCGGACCGTGTGTGCTATCAAAGCGAGAGGATGGAATGCCACACCCGACTTCGTCCATCCGTGTGTGCAGTTCAAGGGTGATTATGGCATACCACGCCCAACGTCGTTCGACCGTGTGTGCTGTCCAAGGTCTTTGATGGCATGTCATGCCCTACATCATCCGATCATGTTTGGTATCCAAGGGGTACGCGGGCATGCCATTCCTGAGGTCATCCTACTATTTGTGTTGTACAAGGGAAATGATGGCAAGCCACGCCTAACGTCTTCCTAACGTGTGTGCTATCCAAGGGCGATGGACATCGTTCGTTCGTATGTGCACTCCAAGGGTGAAGATGGCATGACACTCCCGATGTCGTTTGACCATGTGTGCTATCCAATGGCTATGATGACATGCCATGCCTGACGTTGTTCGACCGTGTGTGATGTTCAAGGACTATAAAAAAATGCCACGCCTGAAGTATACGACCATGTGTGCTGTCCAAAGGCTATGCGTGCATGCCACGCTCGACATCTTCCGACCGTGTGTCAGTCCACGAGCAATGATGGCATGCCACATCCAACATTGTCTGACCGTGTTTTTTCTCTAGAGGTCATAATAGTTGCCACATCCAACATTGTCGGACCATGTGTGCTGACAAGGGCTATGATGACATGTCACGCCCTACGTCAACAGACCGTGTGTGTTTTCCAAGGGCCATGATGGCATGCTATGCCCGACGACGTACAACCGTGTGTGCTTTTCAAGGGCGATGATGGCACTCCACACCCGACAACGTCTGTACGTGAGTGTAGTCCAAGGGCGATGATGGAATGCCATACCCGATATTGTTTTACCATGTATGCTGTCCAATGGCTATGATAACATGTTACGATCCACATCGTCTGACCGTGCTGTCCAAGGTCTATGATTGCATGCCACGAACGACATCGTCCGAACACGTGTGTTGGCTAAGGGCTATGCGGTCATTCCAAACCTGAATTTATCCGACCATGTGTTCTTTCCAACGGAGATGATGGGATGT
Organism: Solanum pennellii; assembly: GCF_001406875.1. Classification (NCBI taxonomy): domain Eukaryota; kingdom Viridiplantae; phylum Streptophyta; class Magnoliopsida; order Solanales; family Solanaceae; genus Solanum; species Solanum pennellii. The sequence continues at coordinate 20,113,851 of NC_028638.1, read as the reverse complement.
CATGTCTGATGTAGTCCAGCCTTGTGTTCTGTCCAAAGGCGTTGATGACATCCCACGCTCGACATCGTCCGTTCGTGTGTGTTGTAAAAGGGCGATGATGACATGCCACACCCAATATTATCCCACCGTGTGTGCTGTCAAATCACTATGTTGACATTCCATGCCCGACATCATCCGACAGTGTGTGCTTTACAAAAGCTATGATAAAATGCCACGCTTGACGTCGTTCGACCGTGTGTGCTTTCTAATGGCTACACTGGCATGCCACGCCTGACATCGTCTGACTGTGTGTCCTGTCCAAAGGCTATGATGACATTCCACGCCCGACGTTGTTTTACCATGTGTGTTGTCCAAGGGACATGATGGCATTCCACGTACAATGTTATTCGACTGTGTGTGCTATCGAAGGTCTAGGATTTAATGCTACGCTCAATGTCGTATGACGGTGTGTGCTGTCCAAGGGCCTTGGTTGCATGCAATGCTCGATATCATCTGACCGTGTGTGATGTCTAAGGGGGATGATGGCATGCCACGTCCGACTTCGTTCGTCAGTGTGTGTAGTCCAAGGACGATGATGGAATGCCACACACGACGTTATTCGACCGTCTATGAAGTCCAAGGGCGATGATGGCATGCTACGCTCTACCTTGTTTGATCGTGCTTGCTGTCCTCGGGCCATGGTGGCCTACGATTCTCGATGTCATCCGACCGTGTGTGTTGTCGAAGGGTGTTGGATGCATGCCTCGCACAACTTCGTCCAATTATGCATGCAGTCCAAGGGAGATGATGACATGCCACGGCCGACGTTGCCGACCGTGTGTGTTGTCCAAGGGACATAATGGCATGCCTTGTCTGATGTCTTCGACCGTGTGTGTTTTACAAGGGCGATGATTGCATGCCACGCCCGATGTCATCCCACCGTGTGTTGTCCAAGGCCAATGATGACATGCCACGCCTAATGTTGTCCGAGCATGTGTGCTGTCCAAGGGGTATAATTGCATGCCACGTTCGACGTTGTCCGACCATGTGTGCTGTCTAAGGGCTATGATGACGTGCGATGCCCAACGTCGTCCGATCGTGTGTTCTTTCCAAGGGCTATGATGGCATGCCACGCTCGACATCGTCTGACCGTGTGTCCTGTCCAAGGGCTATGCGCGCATGCCACGCCAATGTCGTCCGACCATGTGTGCTGTCCAAAGGCCATGATGGCATGCCATGACGACGACGTTTGACCGTGTGTTCTGCCCAAGGTGTATGATGGCATGCCACGCCCGACGTCGTCTGACTGTGTGTGCTGTCCAAGGTCCATGGTGGAATGTGACGCCCGACGTCATCAAATCATGTGTTATGTCCAAGGGCTTTGATGGCATGCCACGCACGACGTCTTTGACCATGTGTGTTATCCAAGAGATACGCGGGCATGCCACACCCAATTAAATCTGACTGTGTTTGTTGTTAAAGGGTGATGATAGCATGCCACACTCGACGTAGTCCGATCGTGTGTGCTGTCAAGGGGCGATGATGGCATGCCACATCCGACATCGTCTGACCGTGTGTGTTATCTAAGGTAGATGATGACATGCCACGCACGTGTCATGTGTCAGTGTGTTGTCAAAGGGCTACGCAATCTGTTTGTGCATTCAAAGACCAATGATGGGATGCCACGCTCGACGTCGTCTGAACGTGTGTGCTTTCCACGGGAAATGATAACATGTCTTGCCCAACGTCGTCCGACCGTGTGTGCAGTTCAAGGGATATGATGGCATGCCTCGCCCGACGTCGTCCGACCGTGTTTACGGTCCAAGGGCTACTCTGGTACACCACGCCTTACGTGTTCCTAACGTATGTGTTGTCCAAGGGCAATGATGGAATTCTACACCCGACATCGTCCAACCGTGTGTGCTATCCAAGAGCGATGATGGCATGTCACCCCGACCTACTTCAACCATGTGTTCTATCGATTTTCTTTGATGACATGCCATGATCGACGTCGTCCGACAGTATGTGCTGTCCAGGGGATTAGATGGCATGCCACGCCCGATGTCATCCAACTATTTGTTGTCCAAGGGCGATGATGGCATGCCACACAATTACTACGTCCGTTTGTGTGTGCAGTCCAAGGGCGATGATGGAATGGAAAACCCAATGTCCTTCGACCGCGTCTATAGTCCAAGGGAGATAATGGAATGCCACACCAAACGTCATCCGATCTTGTGTGCTGTGCAAGGGCCATGATTGAATGCCACGACCAACATCGTCCGTTTGTGTGTGCTATAAAAAGGTGATGATGGCATGCCACGCCCGACTTGTTCGTCTGTGTGTACAGTCCAATGGCGATGATGGCATGCCACGCCCGATGTCGTTCGACTGTGTGTGCTTTCCAAGAATTATGATGGCATGTCACGCCAAACATCGTCCAATCGTGCGCGGTATAAGGGCTACGCGGGCATGCCACGCCCGACATCATCATACCGTGTATGCTGTCCAAGGGAAATTATGGCATGCCACGCCTGACGTCGTATGACTGTGTCTATTGTCCAAAGATTATGATGGAATTCCACACCTGACGTCATCTGACCGTGTATGCTGTCTAAAGTCTACGCAGGCATGCCACTCCCAATGTCGTTCGATTGTGTGTGCTGTCCAATGTCTATGATGGCATGCCACGCCCGTCGTCGTCCGATTGTGTGTACTCTCCAAAAGCCATGGTGGCATGCAACGCCCAATGTCGTTCGATCGTGTGTTTTGTCCAAGAGCCATGATGGCATGCCACGCTTTATATCGTCTGTCTGTGTGTGCATTCCAAGAGCGATGATGGCATGCCACACTCGACGTCGTCTGATCGGGTGTGCTTTCAAAAGGAAATGATGTCGACGTCATCCAATCGTGTGTGCTGTTCAAGGGCTATGATTGCATGCATCGCCCGACGTCGTCCGACCGTACGTGTTGTCCAAGGGCTACTCTAGTACACCACGCCCGACGTCTTCTGACCGTATGTGCTGTCCAAGGGCAATGATGGCATGCCATGCCCGACGTCGTCCAACTGTGTATGCTTTCAAAGAGCAATGATGGAATGCCATGACTAACGTAGTTCGACCATGTGTTCTTTCCATGTGCTTTGATGACATGCCATTATCGATGTCGTCCGACAGTGTGTGCTGTCCAGGGGCTAAGATTGCATGCCACGCCCGACGTCGTCCAACAATGTGGTGTCCAAGGGCCATGATGGCATGCCACACAACGACTTCGTCCGTCCGTGTGTCCATTCCAAGGGCGATGATTGAATGGCACACCGGACATCCTACGACCGCGTGTACAGTCCAAGGGCAATAATGGAATTCCAAGCCTGACGTCATTCGACCGTGCGTGCTTTCCAAAGATTATTATGGTATGCCATGCCCAACATCGTAAGTCTGGGTGTGCATTCAAAGGGCAATGATGGCATGCCACGCCTGACATTGACTGACCGTGTGTGCTGTTGAAAGGCTATGATTACATGCTATGCCGAACATCATCCAACCGTGTTTGCTTTCGAAAGGCTACGCAGGCATGCCACGCCCTACTTTGTTCAACCATGTGTGCTATCCAAGAGCAATTTTTGCATGCCACGCCCAACGTAGTTCGATCGTGTGTGCTACCCAGGGGTGATGAGTGCATGCCATGCTCAACATTTTTCATTTATGTGTGTAGTACAAGGAAGATGATATCATGCCACACCCGATATCATTCAACCATGTATGCTGTCCAAGGGCTATGATGACATGTCATAACCCACGTCGTTCGATTGTGTGTGTTGTCCAAGGTCTATGATGGCATTCAACGAATAACATCGTCCGACCGTCTATGATGTCTAAGCGCTATGCATCCATGAAATACTCTACTTCATCCTACTGTATGTGATGTCCAAGGGCAATAATGGAATGCCACATCCGATGTAGTACGACTGTGTGTGCTGTCCAAGGGAATTGACGTCGTTCGTTCCTGTGTACTGTAAATGGGCAATGAAGGCATGCCAGTCCCGACGTCGTCCAATCATGTGTCATGTAAAATCGTTATGATGACATTCCACGTCTGACATCGTCCGATCGTGTGTTCTTTCAAGGGCTATGATGGCATGCGACGCCCGACGTTATCCAATCATGTGTGCTATCCAAGGGATACACAGGCATGCCACGCTCGACGTGGTCCGACCGTGTGCGCTGTCCAAGGGCCATGATGGCATGCCACGCCCGATGTCGTCCAACCGTGTGTGCTTTCCAAGGGTTATGATTTCATGTCATGCCCGATGACATCCGACCGTGCGTGCTGTGCAAGGGCCATAATGGCAAGCCATGCCCGATGTCGTCCGACTGTGTCTGTTGTCCAGGGGATAAGATTGCATGACACGCCCGACATCATCCGATTGTGTATGTTGTCCAAGTGCGATTATGGAATGCCACACCCAACGACGTTTGTGCGTGTGTGCAATCTAAATGTTATGATGTCATGTTACGCCCGACATCGTTCGTTCGTGTGTGCAGTCCAAGGGTGATGATTACATGCCACGCCCGACGTCGTCCGACCATGTGTGTTGTCCAAGGGACATGATGGCATGTCATGCCCACCATCGTCCGTTCGTGTTTGTTGTAAAAGGGCGATTATGGCATGACACGTCGACTTCGCGCATCCGTTTGTGCTTTCCAAGGGCTAAGATGGCATGTCACGCCTAACGTCGTCCAATTGTGTGTGCTGTGCAAGGGCTACGCGGGCATTTCCACGCTCGACATCGTCCTACTGTGAGTGCTGTCCAAGGAAAATGATGGTAACTCACGCTCAACGTTGTCCGACCGTGTGTGCTGTCCAAGGCCGATGATGGCATGAAACACCCGACATCGTCCATTCATGTGTGCAATCGAAAGGTGATGGTGGAATACCACGCCCGACGTTGTCCGATCGTGTGTGTTATCCAATGATTAGGATGACATGCCTTGCCTGACGTTGTCCAAACATGTGTGATGTCGAAGAACTATGATGGAATTCCACGCCTGACGTCATCGGACCGTGTGAGTTGTCCAAAGGCTACAGAGGCATGCCATGCCCGAAATCATCTGACTGTGTGTCCAACCAAGTGTCATGATGGCATGCCACATCCAACGTCGTTCGATAGTATGTTCTATCCAAAGGCCATGATGGTATGCCACATCCGATGTCGTCCGACTGTGTTTGCTGACAAGGGCAATGATGGCCTGCCACGCCCGACATCGTCTGACCGTGTGTCTTTTTACAATAGCCATGGTGGAATGCGAACCCGACGTTATCCACCCGTCTATATTGTCTAAGAGCGATGATGGCATGCCACATCCGACATCGTCCATCCGTTTATGCATTCCTAGGGCGATGATGGCATGCCACGCCCCACGTCGTCCAACCATGTATGCCGTCCAAGGGTCATGATGGCATGCCACTGCCGATGCCTTCTAACCATGTGTGTTTTCAAAGGGACATGGTGGCATGCGAAGCCCGATGTCGTCTGACCGCATGTGCTGTCGAAGGGCGATTAAGGCATGCCACCCCCGACATCGTCCTTCCGTGTGTGAACTTCAATAACAATGATGCTATGCCACACCCAAATTCGTCCCACCGTGTGTCCAATCCAAGGGCGATGATGGCATGCCACGCCCGACGTCGTCCAACCGTGTGTGCTTTCCAAAGGTAATGATGGCATTCCACGCCCGACATCGTTCGTCTGTGTGTACAGTCCAAGGGGAATGATTGAATGCCATGCCCGACCTCGACCGACCATGTGTGCTGTTCAAAGGGCTATGGTGACATGCCATGCCCAACGTCGTCCAATTGTGTGTGTTGTCTAAGGGCAATGATCATATGCCACGCCTGACGTCGTCCTACCCTGTGTGCTTTCCAAGGGCTACGCGGGCATGCCACGCCCAAGTTTGTTCGATTGTATGTGTCCAAGAGCGATGATGGAATGACACGCCCGACGTAGTCCGACCGTGTGTGTTGTCCAAGGGTGATGATTGCATGCCACGCACGACGTTGTCCGACAACGTGTGTTGTCTAACGGCTACGTGGTCATGCAACGCTCGACGTGGTCCGACCGTGTGTGCTGTCCAAGGGCCATGATAGAATGCCACGCCCGACGTCGTCCGACTGTGTGTCCTGTTCAAAGGCGATGATGTCATGCCACTCCCTACATTGTTTGACCGTGCATGCTGTCCAAGGGCCATAATGGCAAAGCACGCCCGACATCTTCTGACCGTATGTGTTTTCCAAGAGCTATGATGGCATGCCACGCCCGACGTCGTCCGTCTGTGTGTGCAATCCAAGGGCTATGATGTCATGCAACGCACGACGTCGTCTTACCGTGTGTGCTGTCCAAGGGCTATGATGACCTATCACGCCCAACGTCATCAAAACGTGTGTGTTGTCCAAGGGCTATGATGTCTTGCCACGTCGGACGTCATTCGACCGTGTGTGATGTCCAAATGCAATGATGGTATGCCACGCCCGATGTCGTCAAACCATATGTGCTGTCGAAGGCCGATGATGGCATGCCACGCCCGACATAGTTCGTTCGTCTGTGCAGTCCAATGGCGATAATGGAATGCAACGCTCGATGTCGTCCGACTGTGGGACTGTCCAATGGCTATGATGACATGTCATGCCTGATGTTTTCCGACTGTGTGTGCATCCAAGGGCTATGATAGAATTCCATGCTGACTTCGTTCGATCGTGTGTGCTGGCCAAGGGCTACGCGGGGATGACACGTCTGACGTTGTTCGACCGTGTATTCACGACCGGGGAGCAACCCCTAGATGTAACATGGCGTACTTGACCTCTCGGAGGTCTTATAGAAGCCCATAGTTATCATTTTTTTCATCGACATGGTAAATTTAGCGGAAAATTTAAAACTTTTCATAACACCTCATATGCTAGAAACTTTACTTCATATGCATATAAAATATAAGTCATAATACATATATAGACTCTAAATCTCTTTGCCATCTTAGACACAATAACATTGGTGTACATTAGGGACACGACCCTTAAGACATAATACAAAACTATACAATATTTAATAAACTTTAAAATAAGTACACATTAGGACATCCTTGGACTTAAGGATTCCTTTCCTTGAGCTTGGGAATCACCTATCAATATCTTTACCATTCACGATATCCTTTAAGCATCCATAACCTACACGTTGTGTTAAAAGTAGAGAAGAATGGGATTAGCACAAGAATGTACTAAGTATGGCAACCATGCAAAAACATGCATTTAAAAGGGACATTTTCTTTGAAATCATACTTCATACCATTTTGAGTAAATCATCATAAAACCTTTACCAATAGCATATATATCATTTTAATGCTTCATAGGAACAGAATCAAAGGCCAAACATCATAGAAAAGCACTTATAGAATTTAATTCCAATTTGAGGTCACTTTACAGTGAGCTCATTCCTCTTCATAGTGAACTCTTCCTTTTAATTCATTAGTCTCTCAAGTAATCCTTTAGGGATACTAGGTGCAATGTATCACCTTAAGACCATAAGAAATATCATATATATCATCTACACAAGACAACACTTACCATCATACAAGTATAATACCACATAGACATAGTTAAGTCAAGACCTTCATTATATAGTAAACAAGATAAACATCATGCATAAAGACTCATATCATGAACATCTCATAGCAAGTAGACAAATACTACAATGTCATGCATAGGGAACACATACATAGTGACATTCATTAGAACACCTTCATAGAACATCCTAAGGAGCTCTATGTGCAATGCCTAGATGGGTTCATTACTTCTACCTATCCAAAGTAACATCCCTTAAGTCATTCTATTTAGGGTCCTAGTCATTAAACTTCCGTTTTCAATTTTACTTTAGGGAAACTATAGCCTTAACTGACATAGACCATGTGATGCTAAACATGGAATCCAAAGTCATAGAACCCCACACCGAAACGAGGTGTTCTACCGGCAAAAGTAGAACCAAATGTGACATAGCTTTCTAGGTGGATCCACTAGCTAGTATAGTATTGTGGAAAAATAGTTATGAAACTTTGCATTACATGTGCAAAACCTCTTCATGCCAAGATTATGCATTGTAGTTATTCACTTATTTAAACCCTATTTATGCCCATGGGAATGTACACATACTCATATTCAAGTTCACTAGGTGCTAAGCTAAGTTCCCTTTATTAAAAACCTTTGTTATATTTTTACTTTATAAATCATTGGTTTAGGAGAGTCATCCCTTCATATGCTCAACTCATAGGTCATTGATGGAAGTTCATCAACATAAATCATGTAAAGAATCCATTCAAATGAACATAGCATATGTAAAGCATCATCTAGTTTAGGGTACACATGAATAATCATTTCAAAGACCCTCTCTTGATTAGATCTTCATATATGTGTGTGTATACACATATATGTGAGCAAACCTTTCACATAACACATTATGTCACACAAGTTAATACATACATATTCATACATATAGAAACAAAAACTAGGACTATGCTATCAAGGTACACATGTACAATGCATAGACAAAGTCCCATACCCTTTCCCATACTAGTACACCTATCAAGTAATCCTATTAGGGAATACATAAAATACTTCACATACATATACTTTACGTGAATAGTAGTAGACACTAGTGAATATGATAACAACCTTTCATTTTGACACAATGACCTATACTACTTGTCACATGCATGTGAGTGAGTGTGTGTGTACATTGGTTAACATGATCACATATTGTCTATCAACAACATATTGAGGAAGCCACTGTCTTAGACCATAATATACCTTCAAGCATAAACCATACAACACACAAATGCATAGGAGACAAGTCAATTTCATATTAGACTTAAGATTCCTAACTTGTGCTATTCATGCATTTACATAGGGGTACATAGGTAAGGGATTATTAAACATTTTTAACTCATCAATAAAAGCACCTATACTTCACCTTAACATGGATACACACATGCTTACACAATAGCAATACAACCTAAATCACAACTAGAATAGGGAAGTAGGCTTAAGCTTCACATAGTATCATCAGAAGCACATGCTCATATATTCATCAATTCGCCTTCATGGTCATGGTCAACACATAAATAATGACAATATAGTAAACACCTCCACCATAAGTGGACTATACCGCACAATCCCATACAAGGCTCAATCAACATTACTATAAAGAAATAGGGAAGTAGAAGAGTAGAGGGAATAATAATTTTTTACCATTTTCTCTCCCTTTATAATCATTGATAAATACACCTAATTCATCAATAAAACATATATATGGGAGTATCTAAATGTACATTAAACATATAAGAAATCATGTTCAAGTCGCTACAGGATTATACTATAACATAATACAACACATCAACATACTACGGAAGTAGAATAACATAGATCATTATCTAATTTCCCTTTCATAGATTTTAGATCATATTTAATAAATATAATAAGTCTATAGCAGTATCTAAACCTGAATTTAACCTTATTGAAATCATAAATACATACCTTCAAGATTAAGGTTACAACATCGGCCTTTAGGCTTATCGATTTGCTAGAATATAGAAGACTTTACCAATACTATGAACTCTGTAAGGCTTTGATCATCATTCATATTTTATGAACTATACACTCATTATGAAGTAGCTAATTATATAAGAAATAAATATAAAAAAACATGATTCATCTAATCAGAATTCGACATCCATCACACACTTAGATTTTTGACTTCATAGCGTAAAGGAATCTAGATCAATTCATACAAGCCTTTCTTAATTTGATCATTAAGAATTTATACCTACAAAATTCATCAATTATATCACACTAAAACAGTTCCTACAGCAGTTCATACATAATCAAAACTCTACACAACCGATCTCACAATCGACTTCAAGGTAGCATGTAGAAACATAGTCTATTCATGTTCAAATCTTCATAAATTGATCCTCATGGATCCTTATATATCAATTAAACATAAATTATTGTAAATAACATCATATACAATCACTTCAACGTAATAGAATCATAATTCAATTGATAACAAATAAGGATCACAAAGCCCAAGCAAGGCTAAATCATTTTGGTGAAGAAGCATGGGTTCATCAGGCAACTGGATTAAAAACCACTTCCAAATCAGTACAAAAACATAAAAACATTTATATTATAACTTTTAAATCAGTTTAAAAATAACCAATGGTAGATTGATGACGAAAGTGTTTGATCAAATTTTTCACTTTTGAAATATTTGAGAATGTCTCTCTAGATAAAAAGATAACTAGAGATGAAGATCACCATACCTTTTTCTAGTTGTAAACAACTAAAAACTTGATGATTCATCCATGGAAAAACCAGGTTGAATTTGTTCTTGAGCTTCACCAACAATGGTGGTTTCTAGAGAGAGTATTTTGGGAGAGAAAGGCTTAAAACAAGTAGGAGGATTCTAGAATGGGGTGATCACGTTTTTGATGACTTATATACACCCAAAAATATATAAATAAACATATTTTATTCATTTTAGTACGTGGGGTGAATTTCCCATTCACCCCTTAAATGAAACAGTCGCAGGCTACCTGTTTCTGGCCACCTTTGACGATGGCAATGACGGGGCGTCGAGGCTATGACGGGCCCTTCCTGGCCTCCGCCGCGTAACACATAGACAAAAATTGTTCTAAGTCCTGCCCAAGTCACGTATCCCTCAAATAGACCTTCTCGACGGGCCGTTGGTGGACCAACGATCCGTCGTTAGGTGCGTGAATTGACAGTGTCAAGGCAGTGTCTTACGCAGCTTTGGGTCCTTCTTTTGGGGGCTCTTGTTGGGACATTTTGAAGTCGTACCCGGACGTTTCAAACGCTATTGTAATCCTTACCAAGTTATAGACCTTCCACATAATTTTCATGCAAAACAAACACCTACAAGACGTCCAAAAAGGCCAAGCCCCATCATGACACACGTTGAACATCTTAGGGGCTATCTTTCGAACGCATTAGACGTTCTTGGGCGTTTGACCTCCAAACTTCAGGAAACCTATATAACAACATTAAACATAATTTTAAACCATTTGAACACTTATTAGACTCATTTCATACAAACTTAAACATGCATAGACACATGAGGTACATAAGCGACTAGTCGTCGAACGTCTTGGTCGTCCCTTGATGTTTGACTTCCAAATCACTTCAAGCTTTTTAAACTTCCTCTAAACCATATAATAAGACATTTTAGAACCTTATAACATCATGAAACACCCATAAACACATATTAGGAATCTAGGTGACTTAGTCGTCGAACGTCTTAGTCGTCACTCAACGTTTCACTTCCAATACCTCTAATATTTTAGCTACTGCCTATATAAAACGTGTTTGGATATAGACACCTTATCTCATATTTGGGATCTTACAGTATCCCCACTTGGGAACATTTGTTCTCAAATTACACTTAGGGCTCTTTAATCACAACAAGGACTTCAATGCATATAAGAGCAGTTCATAACATTAATAACATCAAGTCATTTTAGCACTCAACGAAGACAAGATAGCAAAAAAATTGCTCACTCACTCTTTAATGCATCAAATACAAAGGTCTTTTTCATGTTCATAGGAGAACATCCTTCTCCAAATCATAACATGAGCATCACATCTCTATTCATTACAAGAAAATCTCAAAAAGTTACTCAAAGTTACTTCAGCACTCATACTTCAATGCACATAAACTTGAGTTAGTTGAATCACAAAGATCTTCATTAGTTAGACCTAGTCCCATAAAGGTCATACTCAATCATACCATACTTAGTGGTTTCCATAGAGGAATGTCCTTCTCCTTAACACACTAACACGTATCATGAGTTTCACACCTTAGAAAGTACAAGGTCAAATTCTTCTTAAAATGAGAAATTCTCATCTTTTAACCAAGACATGCTCATGTTTCCTTCCTAGTGAAGTCTAAGTGGCAAGTCACACCAAGTACATCACAAAAAAATAGGAAGTAATTCCAAAAATTTCTTTTCTTAACAGAATACTCACCCTTATAGTAAGCCTCATTTTGAAAAAATAACTCAAATTATAGGCACACAAATGGACACTTAGCTAAACATGCTTTCACTTTTAAAGAATGAGCCTACAATTATGCATTCCAGATCATTAATGTCACATAGTTTTCAAGAGACTCAACATAATTCATTTTAAAGAGACTCAACTTTTAATTTTATGGCTAAACATTCCACCTCACAAGTGACTATTACCAAGTTCCTTGTCTTACCTCATGAAGTCAACTTCACAATTAGCACACTAAAATGAAAGTCAACTTGAGAAAACATGGACTTTATCAAAAATTTCCTTTCATTCTCTTTGGAAAAATTCACCATGCCTCAAAGACGATGTCAATCAATTCATACTAATTATATAAAGGTAATGCCATTCACACTTTATGCAAGACTATATTCATGAACAATCTTACATAGAATTCATTATTTTCCAATTCAAGTAAGAATAGAAGGACAATGTAGACAATTTCTACAACCTCACTACTCAATCACCATCCCCCACTTAGGATAAACCCCATTAAGAGCAACTTAATCCAACCTATAGAGGATCTTAACTACAAAACCTTCATTTTCATCACTTAAAGTGATTACTAATTCTAAGGGAATTTTCATTAATTCAATTTAGCAACACTAAGGCATTCTGAACCTTATAATTTTATGCAAATCATCTTCAACCATCAATTTTGATCAAACTATTCAATTCACATAAGGTCTTCCTACAATGCAATAGACAGTAAGGTCATATTTAAACAGTTCTACACATATTTAAACAACATCCAATCAAAGGACAATTTAATTGGTTCTCCAAATATATTACAATAAGTTGCCTAGTCAATATAGTGAGCATTCTTCCAAATATCCAGAAATGCAACATTTAGATAATTGAGGGGACAAGCATGCAATATCAGATACAAAGCTTTACCAACTCATCCTTTATAAGCATGCATACTATCTTTACAAGAAGGACCAAGTCTCTACAAGGGAATCCAATTTACATTAGCAACTTATCAAGTACCTCATATTTACAAAAGGAGACAATGCACACTTTTAATAGAATACATTCATAGGATAGTATGCTTCCATAGCTAGTTATTAAACATTACAAGTTCAAATTCTAGTATTTGTCTACCATCATACAAAACCATATAGGAATACAACAATCTAAGAGAATTCACTTTAACCACCTTAACTTCTAGCATGCTTTAACTCTATCATGACATATTCGACATATCTTGCTATTTCACGTAGAATTCATATATTGCCATAATTGGCATCACATCATCAAATAAGAGATATTTCATACATAGTAAGGTAAGATAACCAATCATAATCCCCATAGAGTTAACATGTGCAATGATCAAGTAAAGCCCCACAACCCTACTAAATCAAGTAACCCAAAAGGAACTACAATTAGCACCATTCTCCACTAATCTATAACCTTCATGCATGCATAACTCCATATCTTTAGTAAACTATGCTATTTAAATGTTTATAAGCATAGATATCATCACATAAGGACATTTACATTTATCATCATACACATACATATTATTATCATCCTAAGGTATCTATCAAGGCAAACTAGTGCAAGACATTGGTAATGTCCCATACCCCTACCTAAGTCTAGTTAACCCTTCAGTCGCCTTAGTTACTTTATACATCATCAAATAAGGACAAATGTCACCTTCACACATACTCATTCAAACCATAAAACAAAGATAAGCATTTTAAACTCACCATTTCTCCCTCAAGCATAGAGTAATATTCTCCAAGCAATCACATCTAAAAGACCACCGGACACGAAAATATAAGAGAGAGATCTTATAGAGTTATGTTCTATGGCACGACATCAGAATGATGAAGAATGGAAAATCTATTGTCCAATAGACTCTTGTACCATTTCATGTGTCGTGACTCACCACCAATGATATAGGACTCTACTAGACGTGGCAATATGAGACTTCTTGAATCCTAGACCACCTTTAAAACCTTGTGCTCTGATACCACGTTTGTCAGTATAGGGGAGCACGCCCTAGAAGTAACATGGCGTACTTCACCTCTCGGAGGTCTTATACAAGCCCATAGTTATCATTCATCGCATCGACATACTAAATTTAGCTGAAAATTTAAAACTTTTCATAGCACCTCATATGCTAGAAACTTTACTTCATATGCATATAAAATATAAGTCATAATACATATATAGACTCTAAGTCTCTTTGCCATCTTAGACTCAATAACTTTGGAGTACATTAGGGACATGACCCTTAAGACATAATACAAAACTATACAATATTTAATAGAGTTTACAATAAGTGTACATTAGGACATCCTTGGACTTAAGGATTCCTTTTCTTGAGCTTGGGAATCACCTATCAAGCTCGTCACCATTCAAGATATCGTTTAAGCATCCATAACCTACACATTGTGTAAAAAGTAGAGAATAATGGGATTAGCACAAGAATGTACTGAGTATGGCAACCATGCAAAAATATGCATTTAAAAGGGACATTTTCTTTGAAATGATACTTCATTCAATTTTGAGTAAATAATCATAAAAACTTTATCAATAGAATATATATCATATTCATACTTCATAGAAACACAATAAGAGACCAAAAATCATAGAAAAGCACTTATAAAATTTAAGTCCAATTTGAGGTCACTGTACAGTGAGCTCATTACTCTTTATAGTGAACTCTTACTTTTAATTCATTAGTCTCCCAAGTAATCCATTAGGTATACTAGGTACAATGTATCACCTTAGGACCACAAGGAATATCATACATATCATCTACACAAGACAACACACATCATCATAGAAGTATAATGCCACATAGACATAGCTAAGTCAAGACCTTCATCATATAGTCAACAAGATCAACATCATGCATAAAGACTCATATCATGCACTTCTCTTAGCAAGTATAAAAATACTACAATGTCATTCATAGGGAAAACATACATAGTGACATTCATTAGAACAACTTCTTAGAACATCCTAAGGAGCTACTTGTACAACGTCTAGATGGGTTCATTACTTCCACCTATACTAAGTAATCTCCCTTATGTCATTCTATTTAGGGTCCTAGTCATTTAACTTCCATTGTCCATTTAACTTTAGGGAAACTATAGCCTTAATCGACATAGACAATGTGATGCTAAACATGGCATCAGGTGTCATAAAACCACACACCGAAAGGAGGTGGTCTACCATCCTAAGTAGAACCAAATGTGACATAGATTTCTAGGTGGATCCACTAGCTAGTATCCTATGGTGGAAACATAGTTATGGAACTTGGAGGTACATGTGAAAACCCTCTTTATGCCAAGATTAGCCATTGTAGTTATTAACTTATGGAAACCCTATTTATGCCCATTGAGGCATTGTGGTTATCCAACTCATTATATTTATGGTGACCTACCTTCCTACCATAGGAAGGGACACAGACTCATATTCAAGTTCACTGGGTGCTAAGCTAAGTTCCCTTCATTAAAAACCTTTATTATATTTTTACATTATATATCATTGGTGTAGGAGAGTCATCCCCTCATATGATCAACTTATAGGTCATAGATGGAAGTTCATCAACCTAAATCATGTAAAGAATCCATTTACATGAACATAGCATATGTAAAGCATCATCTAGTTTGGGGTACACATGAATACACCATTAGAGGGCCCTCTCTTGACTAGATCTTCATACATGTGTGTTTGTATACATATACGTGAGCAAACCTTTCACATTACACATTATGTCACACAAGTTCATACATACATATTCATACATATAGAAACCAAAACTAGAACGATCCTATCAAGGTACATATGTACAATGAAAAGTCCCATACCCTTGCCTATACTAGTACACCTATCATGTCATCCTAGTAAGAATACATAACATACTTCACATACATATACTTTACATGCATAGTAGTAGACACTAGTGAATATGAGAACAACCTTTAATTTAGACCTCATGACCTATACTACTTATAACATGCATGTGTGTGAGTGTGTGTGTACATTGGTAAACATGACCACATAATGATATCAACAACATATTGATGCAGACACCCTCTTAGTCCATAATATACATTCAAGCATAAAGCACACAACACACAATAGCATAGGAGACAAGCCAACTTCATATTACACTTAAGACTCCTAACTTGTGTTGTTCATGCATTTACATAGGAGTACATAGGTAAGGGATTACTAACCATTTTTTAACTCATCAATAGCAGACCTATACTTCACCCTAACATGTATACACACATGCTTACACAATAGCCATACAACCTAAATCACAACTAGAATAGGAAAGTAGGCATAAGTTTCACATAGTATCATCATAAGCACATGCTCATATATTCATCAATTTGCCTTCATGGCCATGGTAAACACATATATAATGACAATAAAGTAAACACCGCCACCATAAGTGGAGCGTACCACACAATTCCATACAAGGCTTCATTGACTTTACTATAAAGAAATAGCGAAATAGAAGAGTAAAGGGAATAATCATTCTTAACAATTTCTCACCCTTTGATAATCATTGATAAATAAAACTTATTCATCAATAAAACACATATATGATAGTAGCTAAATGTACTTTAAATATATAATAAATTTATGTACAAGTCGCTACAAGATTATACCATAACATAATACAACATATGAACATTCTAGGAAAGTAGAATAACATAGATCATTAGCTAATTTCCCCTGCATTGATTTTAGATCATATTTAATACATATTATAATTCAAAGGAAGTAGCTAAACCTTCATTTAACCATATTTAAATCATAATTACATAACTTCAAGATTAAGGTTACAACATAGGCATTTAGGCTTATCGATTTGCTAGAGTATAGAAGACTTTACCAATACTATGAACTCTCTAAGGCTTTGATCATAATTAATATTTTATCAAACATAAAATCATTAGGCAGTAGCTAATTAGACAATAAATAAAGACGAAATCATGCTTCATCGAATGACAATTCGAGATCCATCACACACTTAGCTTTTTGACTTCATAGCCTAAAGGAATCTAGATCAATTCATGCAAGACTTTCTTAATTTGATAAATAAGGATTTATACCTACAAAATTCATAAATTAAACAACCCTAAAACAGTAGCTAAATCAGTTCATACATAATCAAAACTCTACACAACCGATCGCACAATCAACTTCAAGGCAACATCTAGAAACATAGGCTATTCATGTTCAATCTTCATACATTGATCCTAATGGATATTTAAATATCAGATCAACATAAATTCAAGTAAATAATAGCATATACAATCACTTCAACATAAAAGAATCATAATCCAATCGATAACAAATCAAGATAACAGAGCCCATGCAAGGCTAAATCGTTTTGGTAAAGAAGCATTGGTTCATTATTCAATTGGATTAAAAACCACTTCCAAATCATTAGAAAATCATAATACATTCATATTATGCCTTTGAAATCACTTTAAGAAAGAACCCATGGCATATTTAAAAAGAAAGTGTTTGGTCATATTTTTCTCTTTTGAAATCTTTTAGAATGGATCTCTAGATGAAAAGATAACTAGAGATGAAGATCATCATACCTTTGTCTAGTTGAAAACCTCTAAAACATGATGATTCATCCATGAAAAACCCAGTTTTAATCTGTTCTTGAGCTTCACCAAAAATGGTGATTTCTAGAGAGAGTATTTTGGGAGAGAAATGCTTAAAACACGTGGGAGAATTCTAGAATGGGGTGATCACGTTTTTGATGACTTATATACACCCATATATATCCTAAACCTATTATAGTCAGTTTAGGACGTGGTGTTTATTTCCCATTCACCCCTTAAATGAAACAGACACAGGTTGCCAGTTGCAGGCCAGTTTTGACAATGGCAATGACAGGGTGTCAAGGCCATGACGGGCTGTGCCTGGCCTCCGTCACCTGACACTTACCAACAAATTGGCTTAAGACCTGACCATTTCATTTATTCCTAGAATATACCTGCTCAACGGGCCGTTGGTGCACCAATGTTCCGCCGTTGGGTCCGTTAATGGACACTTCCCAGGCAGTGTCTTAGGCAGCTTTGGGTCCTTCTTTTTGGGCCTGTTATGGGTCCCTTTAGAAGTTGTACCTGGACGTTTCCAACGTTATTATATACCTTAACAAGTTATAGACCTTACACATAAATTTCATCCAAAATAAACACTTACAAGACGTCCAAACAGTCCAAGCCCCATCATGACACACGTTGAACAACTTAGGGTCCATCTTTCGAACGCCTTGGACGTTCTTGGGCGTTTGAACTCCAAACTTCACTAAACTTTGTATAACAACATTAAATCATTTAAAACCATTTAGTTACTTATTATAATCATTTCACACAAATTTAAGAATGCATAGACACATGAGGCATATAAGCGACAAGTTGTCGAACGTCTTGGTCGTCCCTTGATGTTCGACTTCTAAATATCTTAAAACATTGTACACCGCCTATAAAGCATATAATAAGACATTTTATAACCTTAGAACATCATTACACACCCATAAACACATATAACAACATATTAGGCATCTAGGTGGCTTATTCGTCAAATGTCTTAGTCGTCCATTAACTTTCGACTTCCAATACCTCAAATATTTTAGCTACTGCCTATATACTATATTTAAAGAATATTTAGTACATTATAAATTTAATAAAAACAGGTTAGGCTCGAGAAACCTTATCTCATTTTTGGGGTCTTACAGGTGTAACATGTCCAAGGACCATGATGACATGCCACGCTCGAAGTCGTCTAACCGTTTGTGCTATCCAAGTGCCATGCTGGCATGCCACGTCCGACGTAATACCACCGTGTGTGCTATCCAAGGTCAAGGATGGCATGCTACACCCGATGTCGTATGAGCGTGTCCCCTGTCCAAGGTCCATTATGGCATGCCATTCCCGATGTTGTCCCACTATGTGTGTTGTTCAAGGGCTTTGATGGCATGTCACGCTCGACGTCGTCCGATAGTGTGTGCTGTCCAAGGGCTACGTGGGCATGCCAAGCCTGACATCGTCCGACCATGTGTGTTGTTCAATGGAATTGATGGCATGCCACGCCCAACGTCGTACGACGTGGTTGCTGTCAAGGGTGATGATGGAATGCCTCACACGACATCTTCCGTTCTTGTGTGCAGTCCCAGGTCAATGATGACATGCCACGCCTGATGTAAGACACCGAAAATGACTTAGCTGAAGTAGAGCCTAACATGTTGGTCTTGATGGTAAAATGTCCTAAATAGGTCCAATATATAGTATAGATGCATTAGCTAAAGTATTATGTGTATTGGAGGTTAAACGTCAAGTAACAACCAAGACATTTAACGACTAAGTCACAATGCGCCTCATATGTGGTTTTATGTTTTTATGTGTCATTAATAAGATTATAATGTCCTTAAATGATATATTATAGAATATATAGGCAGTGTGTCGATTTTTGTGGAGTTTGGAGGTCAAACGTCCAAGAACGTCCATGACATTCAAAAAATTTGCCTTAAAATGACCTAGTGAGTCTAAGCATGTTTCGTCGAGTTTTATGTGTTAGTTTTGGGTGAAATTGATCTGAGAGGTGCTAAACTCATATACTATCATTTTTGGGTTGGAAACGTCTGGGAAATCATCCCCAAGGACCAACCAAGGGTCCTTGATGAAGGACCCATGTTTGTGGCGAAAACTGCCCAAAGGCAGTCCACCTACGGAGGGAAATCGACGGCCAGTGGCCGGGTCGGTGCCCTGTAGGTGGTAGGCATCGTTGGAGACTTGACTAGGAATCCAATATTTCATTTTCCAGGATCTAACCCAATCGACGGTGGACAGCACGGTCCGTAAGTGGACTGACGCCC
The DNA here is from genome assembly GCF_001406875.1 of Solanum pennellii. Lineage (NCBI taxonomy): Eukaryota > Viridiplantae > Streptophyta > Magnoliopsida > Solanales > Solanaceae > Solanum > Solanum pennellii. Next base: position 20,093,873 of record NC_028638.1, on the reverse strand, counting down.
CGTCGATGGGTTAGTTGTCTGTGAGCATGTGCCTGCGTGCAACTCACTGTTAATTCAAGGGGTGTTGTTGTAATTTCTCCCCACTTTAAAATAAGAGTATTGGCGTCTTACTAAGGTTCTTTTGGGTATTTTAAAAAAGCATATAAGTATTTAACACTAAGAATATTTCATTCTTCCAAATTAAAATATTAAAATCCTTTAAGAAATCCTAAAATCTCCATTGAAGTCCAAAATCAAGGAAGATCTTGATGTGACGTTTTGAGTGGAAATTCTTCATCAAAGTGAAGTGATATAATCATTGAGTTATGGCTTTTGATCCTTGAAACTTGTTTCATCAAAAGAGCCCCGATTCTCAAGATGTTTACTAGTGTTTTCAAAGTTGAATTGTCCAATTTCATTATTCTACCATGGGTTCTGGCATAAATGATTTCTAATCATTGAATAATGATATAATTGATATTGTATTTATTATTTTAAACCAAATTACCTATGAACCCATGAATTTGAATGAACCCTAGTTTTTGAGTAAGTTGTGGGTTATTTGGTATTGTTATAATATTGACGAATTCTTAGGTAGTTTTTGTGGGCTATTCATTGATGTAATAATTATAGTAAATTGATATCTAGGTTGTATTAGATTGATGAATTTACGTTGAAATTAACCTAGTTTATTGCTTATTTTTGTTTTTATGTTGAATTGTTGGTTATGGCCTTGGGTAAGGGTCTTTTGTTATCGAATTGAGTAATTTGACTTTTGATTGAAGTTTTGAGGATGATGTGGGGGTATGCTTCCCTATAACCTTTAATTTGATGCTATTTAAACTTCGATTATATTGTGATTTGTATAGTCCATTTATGTTGGCGGTCTTAGGTGCTTTACTTGCAATAGATGTGGCCTTGTCGGAGTTACTTTATGCAATATGATGATCTTGGACTTTTTGACAACTACTTGAAGTAATATGAGTTTTTCTGCAGTTTGATTATGTGAAGCATGAAAATATCTATCTACATGTGAAGTCATATGTGTATTCTTCTTTTCATGTTGTCTTTGGTGATTAAGTTAGACTATGCCTTTGACATAATGTGTATAGTGTTAGGGTTGAGTCTTTGTTATTCCTGCATGGCTATATGAGTCTATTTTTATTACATTGATGATGTTATGATAGTTTATAAGATGACTTAAAGATGTTAGGTTTGTTTCTAGGTGCTTCTAAAATAACTTGCATTATGAGTTAAAGGTGAAGTATGTGGAGTCTTGTCTTGTTTGACTTGTGTCCCTTGCTTGATATATGTATGATTATGAATATGTGATGTGTTAATGTAGATAGTTAGAACTCTAAGTCTTGAATGTATGAATTACATGTGACCTTAATGAACTTAAGAGATTCTTTCATGTGAAAACCTTGATGGTAAGGTTAAGATTGTTGAAGTCGTAAGCCGTAATGGTATCCTTCAAAGTGAAGGAATGATAGACTTAAGGTTAATTGGCTGGAAATGCATCAATTAATCCTTAGGAAAGTCATCATGAGCGTCTTGTTGCCATTGTAAGTAGATTTAGTGGACCTTCTTTTGTAGGGTAAATGTGATTTGGTTATGAACTTGTTAAGGAAACCTTTTATATGAACCTAATGTATGAATTAATCTATTAGAAAGAAGGCTAGCACTAAGTGAGTATTTTAAGGGGATGTAGTTCTAGTTAAAGAGTGAGACTATATTATAAGTATGCGCTTCATATTCCTCAACCATATGCCTACATGGGATGTGTCTAAGTTCTACCATTGGCAAGTAGAACAACCTAATCGAAGTAGGATAGAACTCCGGATTCCATGTCTTGCTATCATGGTCTATGTCGGTTATTGCCTATTCTCATTATATGGAATACCTATTAGCATTGGAGAAGGTTATGAGGTTTAGGTGGTGGTATTGAACGCTATCTAGAAATTGAACAATAGACTTTTAAGGTGTTACTTGGAGTTCCTAGGTCTTGTCCAAGACCATTACATGAAGTCCTTTATGTGATGTATGAGTATTAATGAAATAATTACCTATGTTAAGAAGTATGTAAATGAATAGGTACTTAATCTAAAGTGACTTAAGGATTCCTTACCTAAAGTGTGAAGAGGCCATAAAATATGATCTCTTCATATATTATCTTTGGAAGTCTTCAGGATGATTCTAGTTAGGTAAGATATTTGGTGTTGTGGACATGATATAATACTTAGGTAGTCTTAAGGACTATTTAGGTAATCTTGAAGACGTCAATCATGTACGTTATCTTCTTGATTTACTTAAGTAGGTCTTTTTGTAGACTTTTGAGGTACAATTTCATATCATCTATGTGCTGGTGTGTTAAGTGAGAATGATTCTATTTTAGGGAGTCTATATGATCTCTTAAATGTCTGTTTAAGAGATTGTATGAGACTTATAGTCACCTTTGGTAGAAGAATTCTACCTTGATGTTTATGATACTTTGTAAGTTTTCATGTGACTCATTATAAGAAATCCTATGGTTCGTTTAGGTTCATCTTGAGAGGGTGTATGGGCAGTCTCTCCTTATGTGCCTTAAAGTGAATCTTAGGATAGCTTTTAGTGGGATAATTACATGCTAAAGGGTGTCTTAAGTGAAGGTTTACAACTTCACTACATATTGAAGAAATTCAGTGTAAAGTGTCTTCAAAATTTTTGATTTTTGGTTGAATGTTATCTTATGTGTTTCGAAGTTGATTAAATGTTGTTATTATGATTAAAATATGATTTTTAAATGAAAAGAGGCATATTTTCAATAAATGTCTATTTCATGATTTTTATGCATAATGCCATACTTAGTACATGTGGTTGTACTAATTCCATGCTTTCATCTATCAATATAGTTCTTGGTAAGTGAAGAGATTTTGGGAACTGAAGACTTGGACCATAGCATTGTTCAAGAGAAGTTGATGTATGTCCTCATTTGACTCGATGTCATACATGTTTTTTTTGTTTTCCACTTGTAGTATTGTAATAGACTAAGTATTTGTATATTCATATTTTTAAGAATGGGCCGTGTCCCAAGTATTTTTGTGTATTAAGATGATGAGATTGAGAGTAAGTATTAAGCTTCTAGGGTGTGGTTTTGGGATGTGACACCTTATGTCCTCAGTTTGTGTGTGCAGCCCAAGGACGATGATGGCATGTCACGCCCGACGTAGTCCGACCGTGTGTACTTTCCAACGGCTACGCGAGTATGAAACACCCTACTACGTCCGACCTTGTGTGCGGTCCAAGGGTGATGATGGCATGGCGCACTCGACTTCGTCTGTTTGTGTTTGCAGTAAAAGGGCAATGATGGCATGCCACGCCCGACGTCGTCCGACGGTGTGTGCTATGCAATCGCTATGATGACAACCATGCAAAACATCATTCCACCGTGTGTGCTTTCCAAGGGCATTATCTACATGCCACGAATGACATCGTCCGGACGTGTGTGTTGTCCAAGGGCTATGCGGGCATGCCATGCCCGATGTCGTTCGATCGTATATGCTGTCCAAGGGCTATGATGGCAGGCAAAGCCTGACATCATCCGATCGTGTGTTCTGTCAAAGGCCTATGATGGCATGCCACGCCTGACGTTGTTCGATCATGTGTGCAGCCCAAGGGCCATGATGGCATGCCACGCCAGACGTCGTTCAACCGTTTGTGTTGTCCAAGGGCCATGATGGCATACCACGCCTGATATCGTCCATCCGTACGTGCAGTCCAAGGGCGATGATGGCATGCCACGGCCGACATTGTTCGACCGAGTGTTCTATCCAAGGGATATGATGACATTCCACGCCCGACATCGTCCGACCGTGCGTGCTGTCCAAGGGGTATGATGGCATGCCACGCCCAACATCGTTCGACCGTGTGTTCTATCCAAGGACAATGATGGCATGCCAAAACTGACGTCGTTCGACCGTGTATGATATCCAAGAGCGATGATGGAATCACAACCCCCATGTCGTCCGACTGTGTGTATTATCTAATGGCTATGATTACATGCCATGACCAACGTCAACCGATCGTGTGGGTTTTCTTAAGGATAAAATGGCATACCACACCCGACGTTATTCGACTGTGTTTGTTGTCCAAGGTCAATGATTGAATGCAACACCCGATGTCGTCCGTTCGTGTGTGCAGTCCATGGGCATTGATGGCATGCCACGCCTAAAGTCGTCCGACCGCGTGTGTATTCCAAGGGCGATGATGGCATGCCAAGCCTGGCGTAGTCCGAGTGTGTGTGCTGTCCAAGGGACATGATGGAATGACAACACTTGACATCGTCCGATCGTGTGTGCCAGCGAAGGGCGATAATGGCATGCCACGCCTGACATCGTCTATTGATTTTTGCAGTCCAAGGCGATGATGGCATGCCACGCCTAGCGTCATTCGATCTCTGTGCTGCAGAAGGGCTATGATGACATGCCACGCCCAAAGTCGTCTGACCGTGTGTGCTGTCCAATGGCTTTGATGGCATGTCACGCCCGACGTTGTCCAATCGTGTGTGCTATTTAAGGGCTACGCAAGCATGCCACGTCCGACTTCTTTCTACCGTGTGTGCTATCCAAAGGAAATGATGGAATGCCACGCCCGACGTCATCTGACCGTGTGTGCTGTCCAACGGCGATGATTGCATGCCACTCCCGACATCGTCCATTAGTATGTGCAGTGTAAGGGTGATGATGGCATGCCACGCCTGACGTCATCTGACCTTGTGTTCTTGCAACGACTATATGACATGTCTTTCTTGACATTGTCCGACCATGTGTGATGTCCAAGGACTATGATGGAATGCCACAACTTTCGTCATTCGACTGTGTGTGCTGTCTAAAGGCTACGCGGGCATACCAAGCCCGACGTCGTCTGACTGTGTGTCCGTCCAAGCGCCATGATGGCATGCCACGTCCGACCGTGTGTGCTGTCCAAGGTATATGATGACATGCCATTCCCGACGTCGTCAGACCGTGTGTGCTGTCCAAGGGATATGATGACATGCAATTCCCGACATTGTCCGACCCTTTTTGCTCTCTTAAGGCCATGATTGTATGCCATGTCCGACGTCGTTCGATCTTGTGTCCTGAGAAAAGCTACGATGGTATGCCACGGCATATGTCATCCGACCGTGTGTCTTTTCCAATGGCCATGGTGGCATGCGACGCCCGACGTCGTCCAACCATGTGTGTTTTCTAAGGGCTATAATGACATGCCATGTCGTACATCATCTTTCTGTTTGTGAATTCCAAGGGCGATGATGGTATACCACGCCTGACGAAGTCGAAGCATGTGACACTCTAACGTCTATGATGGCATGCCACGCCAGACACCTTCTAAATCGCGTGTGTTGTCCAATGGCCATGGCGTCATGTGATACCCGATGTCTTCAGACCGTGTGTTTAGTCGAAGGGCGATGATGGGCTGCTACACCCGACGTCGTCCGTTCGTGTTTGCACACCAAGGGCAATGATTACATGCCACACGCGAATTCGTCCGACCGTGTGTGCTTTCCAAATGCGATGATGGCATGCCACGCCCTACATCGTCCGTGTGTGTGTGTAGTCCAAGGTCAATGCTGGCATGCCACGCCCGACGTTGATCGATAATGAGTGGTTTTCAAGAGCTATAATGACATGCCACGACCAACGTCATCAAACCTTGTGTGTTGTCGAAGGGCTATGATGGCATTCCACGCCCGACGTCGCCCGATCTTGCATGCTTTCCAAGGGCTACGCGGGCATGCCATGCCCGACTTTGTTCGACAGTGTGTGCTATGCAAGAGCGATGATGGCATACCATGACCGACGTAGTTCGACCGTGTGTGTTGTCCAAAGATGATGATTTCATGCCACGTCCGACTCATCCAACAGTGTGTGTTGTCTAACGGCTAGGCGGCATGCCACGCTCCACGTGGTCCGACCATAAGTCTTGTCCAATGGAATGATGGCATGCCACGGCCGACTTTGTCCGACCGTGTGTATTGTCTAAGGGCTATATGTCATGCCACGCCCGACATCGTCTGACCGTGTGTGCTGTCCAAGGGCCATAATGGCAAGCCACACCCGACGCCATCCGAATGTGTATGTTTTCCAAGGGATATGATGGTGTTTTACGCACGACGTTAACCGTCTGGGTGTGCAATCCAAGGGCGATGGCATGCCACGCCCGACATTGTCCGACCATGTGTGCTATCTAAGGTCTATGATGACGTATCACGCCCGACGTGATCCAATCGTGTGTGCTTTCAAAGGGCTATGATTGCATGCAATCCGCACGTCGTATGACTATTTATGATGTCCAAGGGCAATAATGGCAAGCCACGCGTAATGTCATTCGACCATATGTGCTGTCCAAGGGTGATGATGGCATGACACGCCCAACATTGTTTGTTCGTGTGTGCAGTCCAATAACGATGATGGCATGCAACGCCCGAAGTTGTCCGACCGTGTGACTATCCAATGTCTATGATGACATGCCATGCCTGATGTAATCCGACCATGTGTGCTATACAAGGGCTATGATAAGATTACACGCCCGACGTCGTCCGACCTGTGTGATGTCCAAGGGCTACGGGGGCGTGCCATGTCTGACATCGTTCGATCGTGTGTCCTTTCCAAGGGCCATGATGGCATGCCACACCCGATGTCATTCGATCGTGTGTGTTTTCCAAGGGCCATGATGGTAAGCCACGTATGACGTTGTCCGACCGTGTGTGCTATCCAAAGGATAAAAATGCATGCCACGACGGACGTCGTTTTACCATGTGTCTTTTCCAAGGGCCATGATGGCATGCTACACCCGACGTCATTTTACCAAGTGACCTTTCCAAGGGCCATGATGGCATGTCACCCCGACGTCGTCCGACCGCATGTGATGTCCAAGGGCTTTGATAGCATGTCATGTCAGATGTCATGCGATCGTGTGTAAGGTAAAAGGGCGATGATTACATGCCATGATCGACATCGTCTAACCGTGTGCAATGTCCAAGGACTATGATGGAATGCTACGCCTTTCGTTATCCGACCGTGTGTACTGTCCAAAGGCTACGCTGGCATGCCAAGCCTGACGATGTCTGACTTTGTGTTCGTCCAAGCGCCATAATGGTATGCCATGTTCGACGTCGTCTGACCGTGTGTGCTGTCCAAGAGATATGATGACATGCCATTCTCGACATCGTCCGATCGTGTTTGCTCTCTGAAGGCAATGATGTCATACAAGGTCCGATGTAATTCGACGTCGTCCGACCGTGTGTCTTCTCCAATGGCCATGGTGGCATGCGACGCCCGACGTCTTCAAATCATCTGTGTTGTCTAAGGGTGATGATGACATGCCACAGTCGACATCGTCCGTCTCTTTGTGTAGTCCAAGGGCGATGATGGTATGCCACGCCCGAGGTAGTCTAACCATATGTGCAGTCCAAGGGCTATGATTGCATGCCACGTTGGACGCCTTCTGACTGTGTGTGTTGTCAAAGGGTCATGGTGTCATGCGATACACGATGTCTTCATACCCAGTGTTCTATCAAAGATAGATGATGGCCTGCCACATCCGACGTCATCCGTTCGTGTTTGCAAACCAAGGGCAATGATCGCATGCCACACTCGAATTCATCCGACCGTGTGGGGTCCTAGGGCGATGATGACATGCCATGCCTGACGTCGTCCGACCGTGTGTGTTGTCCAAGGGCAATGATGGTATTGTAAGCCTGACGTCTTCCGAACGTGTGTGCTTTCCAATGGTGATAATGGCATGCCACGCCCGACATCGTCCGTGTGTGTGTGTAGTCAAAGGTCAATGATGGCATGCCACGGCCGATGTCGACCGATAGTGTGTGCTTTTTCAAGGACTATAAAGACATGCCACGCCCAACGTCGTCCAACCGTTTGTGTTGTTGAAGGGCTATGATGGCATTCCAGGCCCGACGTCGTCCAACCGTTTGTGTTGTTGAAGGGCTATGATGGCATTCCAGGCCCGACGTCGTCCGATTGTGTGTGCTTTCCAAGGGCTACGCGGGCATGCCACGACCTACTTCGTTCGACCGTGTGTGCTGTCCAAGAAAGATGATGGCATGCCATGCCCGACGTAGTCTGACCGTGTGTGGTCCAAAGGCCATGATTGCATGCCACGCTCGACTTGTTCGACAGTGTGTGTTGTCCAACGGCTAGGCTGGCATGCCACGCTCTACGTGGTCCGACCATAAGTCTTGTCCAATGGAAATGATGGCATTCCACGGCCGATGTTGTCAGACCATGTGTGTTGTCCAAGGGATATGATGTAATGCCACGCCCGACATCGTCCGACCGTGCGTGCTGTCCAAGGGTCATGATTGCAAGCCACAACCAACGTCGTCCGACTATATGTAATGTCCAAGGGCTATGATGGAATTCTATGCCCGACGTTGTCCGTCTGTGTGTGCAGTCCAAGGGTGATGGCATGCCACGCCCGACGTTGTCCGACTGTGTGTGCTATCTAAGGGCTATGAGGACCTATCACGCCCGATATCTTCCAAACGTGTGTGCTATACAAGGGCTATGATGGCATGCAACGCGCCACATCGTCTTACCGTGTAGGATGTCCAAGGGTGATGATTGCATGCCACGCCCGATGTCGTCCGATCGTATGTGTTGTCCAAGGGTGATGATGGCATGACACGCTTGACATAGTTCTTTTGTGTGTGCATTCCAATGAAGATGATGGCATGCAACACCTGACATCGTCCGACCGTGTGTCTATCTAATGGCTATGATGACATGACATGCCTAATGTCGTCCGACCGTTTGTGCTATACAAGGGATATGATAAAATTCCACGCCCGACGTCGTCCGACCTGTATGGTATCCAAGGGCTACGCGGGCATGCCACGTCTGACGTCGTCCGACCGTGTGTCCTCTCCAAGGGCCATGATCCCCACGGCCGACGTCGTTTGACCGTGTGTGTTTTCCAAGGGACGTGATAGTATGCCACGTTCGACGTTGTGCTACTATATGTGCTATCCAAAGGTTAGAAATGCATGCCACGTCGGACGTCGTTCGACCGTGTGTCCTGTCCAAGGGCCATGATGGCATGCTACTCCCGACCTCGTACAACCGTGTGTCCTATCCAAGGGCCAAGATTGCATGTCACGCCCGACGTCCGAATGCATGTGCTATGCCTCGCCCGACCTTGTCCATTCGTGTGTGCGGTAAAAGGGCGATGATTGCATGCCATGCTTGACGTTGTTCGACCGTGCGTGTTGTCTAATCGCTATGATGAAGTTCCGCGCCGGACATCATCTGACCGTGTTTCCTTTCCAAGGGCTATGATGGCATGCCACACCCGACGTCGTCCGACCGTGTGTGCTGTCCAAGGGCTACGCGGGCATACCACGCCCGATGTTATTCGATTATGTGTGTTGTCCAGGAGCGATGATGGCAGGCACGCCCGACGTTTTCAGATCGTGTGTGCAGTCCAAGGGCTATGATGGCATGCCACACCCAACGTCATCTGATACTGTGTATTGTCCAAGGTCCAGGATGGCATGCCACGCCCGACATCGTCCAACCATGTGTGCTGTCCAAGTGCTATGATGGAATGCCACGCCTAACATCCTCCTTCCGTGTGTGTAGTTCAAGGTCTATGATGGCATGTCACTCCCGACTTCGTCCGACCGTGTGTGTTGTCCAAGGGATATGATGACATGCCTTGGCCGACGACATCCTAACGCGTGTGCTTTTCAAGGGCTATGATGGATCGTCTCACCGTGTGTGCTGTCCATGGGATACTCTGGCATGCCACACCCGGCATCGTCTTACCATGTGTGCAGTTCAAGAGCGATGATGGCATACCATGCCTGACATCATTTGACCGCGTGTGATATCCAAGGTCCATGATGGCATGCCGCGCCCGACGTCATCCATGCGTGAGTGCTTTCAAAAGATGAAAATGCATGCCACGCCGGACATCGTCTATCTGCGTTTGCAGTCCAATGGTGATGATGGCATGCCACGTCTAACGTCGACCGACTGTGTGTGCTGTCTAAGGGCTATGATGACATGTCACGTCCAACATCTTCAACCGTGTGTGCTATCCAACGGCTATGATGGTGTAACATTCAATAGAATGTACTCATCTAGGGAAGAGCCTATTAAGTTATTAGAATAGGTATTGGGGGTACATAGGCATCCCAATGCCAAAAATTGAGTAAGATTAGGCATATTAGAAAATATTGGCTTAAAAAGGTGTTTGCCAATTTTCTAAGTATTTACATGCTTGTTCAAGAAATGTACCTGCAATAAAGACCCTAGGCTAAAATGCTTTTTCCTTAATCTCACAAATTAGGTACGAGGCATCCATGTGTCAAGCCTAGGCACCATAGAACATGACCAATTGAAATGATCATGAATATTAAGAAGTGTCCAAGGACATAATGAGGATCCTTGGAAAAGGAGTCAACTTTCCTAATGCAACAATAGAATTGCATGGTTGGGAAAGTGGGTAGCAACACATGTGCAAGCACATGCGGAATCGACAAAGGTGGACCAGGCGACCAACCTAACCGTATTCGGTTAGGGTGGTTAGGGGTAGGCGCGCGAACAAGTCCTTCTTGACTTTAACTACATGACCTAACTAGATAACTAACCTTGGTCAAACAAAAATGAACTAGCTAGTGTGACTGTAATTCTAAGATCTAATCGAGTGACACTAACCGATTAACCAATTAAAGAAACATCCTAGTACCAAACCTAGGATGGTCCAAAAGGGTTAGTTATGGTCCTAATGACTTAGTGGTACTTTATTAATCACCCTAGGCCCCTTAATTAATTAAATTAGCAACTTTATTAATCAATGAAAATTCACAATCTAGGTCTAGACCCTTAGCCAATTTTCAGATTTGACTAGGCCAAATGTTCTCCAATGTCTAGTCAATTTAGGACGGGCCTTTTAGTAATTACCTAATTTTTTTTATTAATTAAGTTAATTAGTCTATATTTGAATTTTTCAATATCAGTTCCTAAGACCTATAACTCACGATTATTCACTTAGAAACGAGACTCAAAGGCAGTAAGCAAAACGTACAAAGACAAAAGTTCTCTTAGGCGATTTCAAGGTATTCTTCAAGGTTTTCGTGCAAGGTGATCTTCATAGATTCAATTCTATATTAGGTATGGGTTTTCTCTGTTGGATTCTTTCCCCAAAGGTCTTTTCAAACGTTTTATGAATTCAAGAATATCAAAACTAGGGTTGTTCCCAATGACATTGTTGAACGTCGATCTCTTTAGTTATCCTTGTTTTTTATCTTAATAGTATAGAGATGTAATCTAGAACTTGTTGTTGGTATGCGGTGCTAATTGATCATTATGTGTAATTTTCTTTATTTGTTAATGTCTTAATGAGGCCTATAGATTTTATTCATATGATTAGGGTATAAGTTACATGAGATAAAGAATGTTGTAATGCCTAATTGTGTTCGAGAATATGAAGTTTGCCATTAGTCGGTTATGAAGCTTAGTTTATTGTAAATGTCGACTTGCTTAAGATAATAATAATCACTATAGCATATTCATGAAGTTTATTTACTTGGCTTATGTGGATGATATCACAATTGTTTAGTGAAAGTTTTGCTAATGCCTATAAATTGGCTTCCAATGTTATGTCTAAAATGTTCAATGGTATTGTCCTACTATGTTATTTCCAAAATATGATATAGAATTGGATAATGACTAACTTAAAACCAAATTAAGCATGACCAATGTAACTCATTGAATTCATAACCAAGGGTATGACAATCATTGGGACAAGTCCCAACATACCCTATCAAAATAATCTATGAATATGGTATGTACAATGAAAAAGGTTTATTACGTTCATAAAGAATTGTATAAAGCTACCAAATGATATTGAACAATATAAGGTAAGTAATAACATAATTAAAAACATAAGAGTTATGAAAGTGTCCAGAATAGGGTGTTAAAGGAAGTGAGACAAGTCTCATTTAAACCTACAAAATTATGTTAAAGATACTCACATAAGAGGGTGTTAGTATTTGTGAGACAAGTCTCATTAACACCAAGATGATAATGTAAGGTTAAATTCTCATTTCCTCAAGTAAAAAAAGGGATTACAATTCATCCATAGAGTTAAGTAAACCTTATAAGTAGAAGCAAGCTTCCATAATGTTTGAGTCAAATCGAAAAGTTATAAAGAAAAGAAATTGAGCAAAGCACCGATAGACTAGCAATGAGCTTCTACAAGCACATGTAAGCCTTATGAGATGAGGCTCCACCAAGGTGGATAAGAGTCTACGAAAATCTCCTAGTCTTCGAACTATGTTGCCAACATAGGAACTAGCCACTGGATTTCACCTAAGAGAGCTAGGTAGTATGTGATTTCAATTTGGCCGATGGAACCACCTATTTTGGATGTGGGGCAGACACTGGATTTCATGTTTAGCTCACATGATCTATGTCGGTTAAATGCTCAAGAAAGTAGTCGGTTCACTTTAGCTGTGAACCACCTATTTTTGGTGTGGTGAAGACACTTGACTTGGTTTCACTTTAGATGGTGAACTACCCCTTTTCGGTGTCGGGCCGACACTAGATTTCATGTTAACTCACCTGATCTAGGTTCACTTTGACCGGTGAACCACCCCTTTTCGGTGTGGGGCAGACACTAGATTTTCATGTTAGCTCATATGATCTTAACGCAAAAGATTTCTTTAAGAAAATAAGAAAGAAAGAAGAAGAAATGTTAGTTCAAAATTAACTAATAAAGCAAGATCTCAAGAAAATGAATCATCAGTTTTTATATGAATGAATTTTTAAAAAAGTTATGAGCATAGCCAATAAATATCGACTTATAATGACTTCTTATATTATGTCAATCAAGGGGAGCAAAATATAATGTCTAATCAATGACCCATAATCTTTATATCATGCAAATGATCAAATAATGGGCATAGCGAATAATCTTTTCTTCAGATCATGAAAATGATCAAATAACGGGCATAGCCAATAATCTTTTTATTATGCAAAAAATCAAATAATGGGCATAGCTAATAAATTTTGGCTTACAAAGACTTATGCCAATTTAACAAGAATGGAAAGAATAACTTTTAAGTAGGGTAGTCAAATCATTTCCTTAGTCTCTTGGATTACTTACTTGATTCATTGTTGGTATGGGAATATAATGAATCATTGCACTTGTAAGTCAAACATAGGATTAAAGGAGATCATTGAACTAGACAACAAAAAGAAGAAAAGACTAAAAAATAAACAAAGTGTGGAAGAAAAAGCTCTAGGCCTAGAGGGAGCGAATTCATAATTTTTTGTTCGAGTTGTTCTAAAATTATGTTCATGATTCTAATGTCTTATGTTCATAGAGAAAAAGAGTTGTGTGCTTTGAATGCATTAAAATATGTCATATCCATACCATGATTCACAAATAACGAATTAAGAAAGTCTAGTGACTTCACTTTCTACAAATGACATGATATTTTAGGAAGAGCATTCCATGATCATGCATAGTCCTTACGTGTATACGTGCATACACCCATTCTTAGTAAAAGTGTGTACTAACCCTATAATATTACTATTTTTAATGGCACAGGTCTGAGAGAAGATTGAAGACTCATTCAAGCGGTTTGGATTAGCGATCTTCAGATTTCGGTAGGTCCTCTATAGTTCGAGGATGATATAATTATAATTCAAGCTTAGTACATTAGACATAGCTAGTAGATGGTTTCCCTAGCGTTTCATTTTAGAAATTTTATTCAAATCTTTGTATTAAGGCCGTTTGGCAAACTATTACGATGTATTGATTCTTTCATTTGAATTTCTTAATCAATTGTAGATGGTTGTTTAGTTTTATCTTATTAAAATATCACTCTATATAGTAATTATATGAGGTCTATGTATACTTCATTATGTTCTAAAACTTTTAAATTTTCTCCAAATTTAACTATATGTTTGTGATGAAAGCTAAGAAGAGTCTTGTCTGCGACCTCTGAGAGGTTAAAGACATCATTTGCATTCATATTCCAGAATACGGGTGTGACAAACTTAGTATCAGAGCATAAGTTTAAATTACCTAGGAATTAAGATGAAAAACAACCATGTTGCGTAGTTTCTAGGTTATGGTTGTGAAGTGCACCAAATCTTGACATAGAGACTTAGTGATCTTAGGAATTTTTCCTTCTTCTACTCTTTATCGTCTTGTGTAGAGCTTTGAAACTTTTTGTCATTCTAGCATCTAACTTCCTTCTTGTGTGTGCGTGTCAAAAAGTGAACATATGAAGAAATGCAGGGTGGAGAGTTGGAGAAGCAGATGTTGGGGGAAACCAAGCTCCTCCTCAAGCCCCAGCTACTGGAGTTCAAGTACCTATCAACCCACCTGCATTGACAGGTGGAGAAGTGAGAGACAACATTAGAGCTGAAAGAGAATATAGATATTGCCCACTAATTGTTCTTGATTGAGTTACCTATGCTGACCTAATAGAATTAACCATGCATGACTTTGATATAATTTTTTATATGGATTTGCTCCATAAATGTTATGCTACCATAGAATAGCCGAAACAGGGTAGTAAGGTTTCAGTTTCCTAATGAGTTATAGCTAGAATGGGAAGGGTGTGGTTCATATTCAACAAGCCAAATAGTTTCAGATCTTAAATCCAATAAGAATCTAAGGGGTATTATACCACTTAGTCAGAGTCAATGACTTAGAGCTTGAGGTTCCTTCCATAGACTCTGTGTCCATAGTGAATGAGTTTAAAGATGTATTTCCGGAGGATTTACCAGGAATTCCTCCTGAACGGGAAATTGATTTTAGTATTGACTTAGATCCCAACACCAAACAAATTTATATTCCTCCCTATATAATGGCTCTAGCTGAACTCAAAGAGTTGAAGTTGCAGTTAAAAGATCTATTTTATAAGGGCTTCATCCAGCCGAGTAATCCCCATGGGGTGCTCCATTGTTATTCGTTAAGAAAAAGAATGGAACTCTTAGAATGTGTATCGATTGTCGGCAACACAAGAAAGTCACTATAAAGAACACATACCCTCTTCACAAAATTGATGATCTATTTGATCAGCTCTAAGATTCAAGTTTCTTTTCTAAAATAGATGTCCTGTCAACGTATCACTAGCCTAGAGTAAGACAAGATGACATTCCTAAGATTGCCTTCTGTACTAGGTATGGTCATTACGAGTTTCTAGTCATGTCATTTGGTCTCACTACCACAGCAGCCGCATTTATGGACCTTATGAATAGGGTCTTCCATGAATACCTTGATTATTTTTTCATAGTATTCATAGATGGCATACTCATATACTCTAAGTTCAGAGAAGAGCATGAACAAAATTTGAGAATGACATTGCAAGTACTCATGGAACATCAGCTGTATGCAAAATTCAGCAAATGTGAGTTTTGGCTGAGATGAGTGACCTTCCTTTGTCATGTTGTGTCCGACCAGGGTTTAGAGGTTGATCCTAATAAGACTGAGGCAGTAAATAATTAGTTGAGACCCCTCTCTCTTACAGACATTCGGAGTTTATTATGTTTTGATAATTACCATCATAGGTTTGTTGAGGGCTTTTCCTCTATTGCTGCTCCATTGACATCCTTAATAAAGAAGAATGCGAAGTTTGAGTGGTCCAAAACTTGTGAAAGGAACTTACAAGAGCTCAAAGAGCGACTCACTTCAGCCTCAGTTCTCACATTGCCGAGGAGTGGTGTAGGGTATGTGGTATACTATGATGCTTCCCGAATATGTTTGGTATGTGTTCTTATGCAAGATGTCAAGGTGATTGCATATGCATCAAGAAAATTGAAAATCCATGAGATGAATTACACTACTCATTGTAATGCCCCAAAACGAAATAAGGTGAACTAGAGAGTTGTGGTTGTTTCTTGAGTTAATTTTAAGTTCAAATGAGTTATATTAGTTTTCTTAGAGAGTGTGTGAAGTTTTGTTAATTTTGGAGGTGAAACTCCAAGAACGTCCATGATGTTCGAAAGGTATGCCTTAGAAAGTGTTCTTGCGTCTTGATGTGTTTCAGTGAGTTTTACGTGTTCGTTTTTCTTGAAAATGATATGAGGTGTTCCAAAGACCAATACGACTTAGTTTAGGGGTTCAATTTCTGGCCATAACCCCACCTAGGATCCACAATGGGCCCTAGATGAAGGTCCCAAGAGTTGGACAAGACTTCCAAAAACACTGGCCAAATGATGGAGCAGTCTACTACGCGTAGGCCCATCGACGCCCCTTCAACTTGGTAAAGCGTTCCATAATTTATGGGAGGTCCAGACATTCCTTGAACCAGCCTCTGATGCCATCGAATCCCAGCAGCACGTCTCGTCGACTCATCGACGCCCAGTAGATTGGTTCGTCGATTGGCCACTTCCAAAAGTTGTGGAAAGCTTCTGCCTACTTGGGGTGTTTTATGTAAATTCACCCCAAGTATTAACCCTAGGTAAATATTCTTTGTATTTTTAAGTTGTATTAAGTTATTTTTAATCCCTAGACCTAGACAAGACCCCTCACTTCAAAAATTCAAACTCCCTCTTCAACGAAAACTCTCTAAAACTCACCATTGGATCTAAGACTCAAGGAGGGCAATAAGGGGTTGTCTTGGAAGTTTTCTTCATAAAACATTATTGGGTATCCTTATATTTGAGTTATGGTATCCATCCTTAAATCCTCTTCCATTCAAGGAGTCATTTCCAAAAGATTTCAAAAAGGATTTCAAACTCAAATTCCCTCTATCTTTGATTTTAAGTATAGGTGTTCTTGTAAAAGTTTTATAATAGTTTAATTGTGTTTATTATTTTATGAATTGGTGATTTTCATCATAAAATCCTAATGAACTCATGTATATTAATATTTCATGCTTTTAGCTTAAGAAATAAGTTATATGAGCATGTTTGGGTAAGGTATGAACTTTGGTTTTTCTTATGTTGTTTTTTTTTATTAGATACTTCCCTAAGGGCCTTATAATGATAAAATATGGAGAAATTGATAAGAGTTGATAATGAATTGGTTAAATGGTGAATTTCTTATATTGCATAGTTCTTATTGTAAATTTCTCTTGCGTTGTATGGTCCACCTTCTTGGTGGCGCTGTTTATTTGATGAACTTTACTTAGTATGTTTTGTGAGTGTGGCTTTGAAGGCCTAGTATATGAAATGAAGTGATATTGAATATATGTCTTGTCTTGTGTTTTGTGATTTTGAATAGCATGTTTGGCTTATATTATGCCTAGGTAAAGTATATGACTTGTGAAGCATGCAAAGTGTGTAAATTGATGAATGTAAGACTAAAACATTGAAATAAGATAATGTCGGTGAAATGACGATTCTATGCAAGATGTGCTCAAAAGGACACACACACACTTAAATGAATGTATGAAGTTAAATTGAGTAAATAGAGGAGTTTTGAGGTGGACAGTCTTCGTGAGTGTAGATGAAGTGTTTAGTATCAACCTCACTACATCCTAAGAGCTTTCTAAGATAGGTCGGAGGATGAATTCCCTTTGTGAGATAAGATATTGTGTTCCCTAGCTATCCTTAACATATATTTTAATGTTTTAGAATCCGTGGGGATTATGTTTAGCACCGAGAGGATATGAAGAAAAAGTAGTTACACTTCGTGAGTTGAGATGTTGTATTCCAATGTACCTCTTCAGATGAGTACTCCTCGTGATTAGAGAATGAGTACTTATTACCAATCTCCTTATCCCTTAACTATGCGCCCGCATAGGTGTAGTGATTGGGTTAAGCCGTGTAGAATCTAAAAAGATTGACCTTACTCTAGGCAAGTGAGGATCCCTCATCCGATAGGGGTAAATGTCGAAATTCCATGTCTATCTCTCATTGTCTATGTCGGTTAAGCTAACCATCCACAACAATGATTGATCGAACTAAGTGTTTTAAAAGAATGTACAACTCAGGGTAGTTGGTTGTATGGGATGCTATCTACTCATTGCACTAGGTAGGACCTTCCGAAAGGGAAGACTTGGAGCCAAACCTTCTAAAAGAAGGTACAACTTAGGGTAGGTGGTGTTATGGGACGCTATCTACTCATTACACTAAGTAGTCATTCCGAAAGGGATGACTTTGGTGGTTTGTTAGGTGTCTTTTAATGTCTTGCCATTGATTGAGGGGCTTGTTTCTCCCGAGTTGAGTAAGCCGAAAGGGGTAGTCTTGAGGATTTCTTTGGTGTGTATTGAAGGAGGAATATGCATACATCCTTCGTGTCTTACCTTAGTGAGTCTTAGGATAATCCTAAGGTAGGGAAAGTCTTACGAAAAATGAGTTCACTTTCTCTTTCGCTTGGTCTTGGAAGTTCACTCATTTAGAATAGGATAATTCTTTGTGAATGCCTTAAATGATTCATTGGTAAAGTTCAAATTTGTTCACTGTAATGTTAGTAGAGTTCACTGTATGTTTACGGAAGTATACTCTAAATGCCTCCTTTTGGTTTAAATTATGAAATTTCTTCTCTAAGTGTTGAATGATGTTCCTTATGATGTTTTGCTTCTTTATTCTTTAATATTTTACTTAAATTGCATGAAATGTTATTTTACTAAAATTTCCCTTTTCGCATGTTTTAGCATATGCCATAGTTAGTACATTATTTCTACTAACCCAATACTTTTATATACCTTATAAGTATAGGTTGAAGACTTTTTGGAAGATTCGAAGGCGAAGCTCATGAAATTTACTCTCCCAAGAATTGGTATGTCCTCTTATATTCGAGGACATAGTCTGTTGTATCCTAGTTTTATTATTAAGACTTAATATGTATTTGATTTCAATGTAAAGGTTTGTGTCCCTAATATATTATATTTCATGTCTTAAGTTTAGATTATGACAATAAGATTTCTTAAGTATTTATGAAAAAAGACTTCCTTTTTATTTAAATTGTTTGTGAAAAGTTTTAATTCTGCACTACTTTTCATGTCTTATGCAATAAATTCTAGTTGAAGGGCTTGTACAAGACCCCAAAAAGTCAAGTACGCCTGATCACAAAACGAGGGTTCTTCCTAACTTCTAGGGGGAACTTTCACGTCGTGACAGACATGGTATCAGAGCATAATGTTATGGGAAATAGTTTAGGCTCTAAAACTCTCACAATCCACATCTAGTAGTATCTTGGTCATAGGTGTGAGCCGCGACACATCCATTGACAAGAGGCTATAGGATGATAGAAGTTTCACTTTCTTCTCTATCTAATGTCGTGCCTTAGATTTGAGTCATGTAAGGTGTCTTCACTTAACCTCTTCTCTTTGTGTTTGTGGGACATGAATACGAGTAGATGAACCGCTAGAAGGGAGGCGGGAGGTGTAGCTAATGAGAGGGTACCTCATCATTTTGACCAAGTTCCTATTTTTGTTCTAGAGGAAGAGAATGAGTAGTTTCCTCTTCAAGAACCTCAAATGCCTCTGGAACCCCAAGAGCCTCAAGTGCCTCCTATGCCTCAATCTCCCTTTGTTGAGGGAGATATAACTAATGCTGAGTTGAGGGCTGCCCTAATGAGCTTGACCCAACTTATGACGGCTCAAGCTCATGTCGTCAACAGTCACTTTGTTTCCCAAGCTAACCAAGGAGATAGGCCCCAACCGAATGCTAGTACTCCTTCTTCTAGAATTCGGGACTTCATGAGGATGAACCCTACCATTTTCCATGGCACTAAGGTTGATGAAGATCCACAAGGTTTCATAGATGAGGTTTTCAAAGTGGTAGACGCTATGGGTGTGACCCCTAGGGATAAAGCGGAGTTATTCGCTTACCAACTCAAAGATGTGGCTCAAGTGTGGTTTGAGCAATAGAGGATTGAGATACCCTTAGAGAAAGTTCCGGTTGATTGGGAGGAATTCAAAGAGGCTTTTCTTGATAGGTTCTTTACCCTAGAGTGGAGGGAGAAGAAGATGGTTGAATTCATGAACCTTCATCAAGGTTGAACGAGTGTGCAAGAGCGCTCTCTAAAATTCACCCAACTCCCTAAGTATGCTCCAACCATAGTAGCAAACCGTAGGACTAAGATGAAGAAATTTGTGATGGGAGGCAATGCTTCTTAATGACATGGATATCTCTAGGCTCATGGTCTATACACAACAAATTTAGGAGTCCAAAATTAGGGAGATAAGGCAAGAGTGTAAGAGGCCTAGGTCGGATGATTGTAGTCACCAAAAGCCTAAGAGTAGGTTATATCACCAAGATGCTTCCATGGGAAACAAGGATAGGGCTCCAAAACAAAATTCCCAAGGTGGTGTCCACTCTTTTGAGAGGATAAGGTGCCCTACTTGTGGGAAGAAACATTTGGGTAGGTGTCTTGACGGAACGAATGGTTGTTTTGCATGTGGTAATAAGGGACACAAGATTAGGGATTTCCCCAACATTAAAGAAATAATTAAAGAGGTCAATCAAGCTTCCCTAGATCCTAATGCTCCAATGAAGAATCCTTCCTACGGGATGGGAGCTAGGAAGGATAACTAGTTTGGAGTTGATGATCTTGGTAAGTCTTAAATCTTTATGATTGTTGTTTTTAGGCAAAAGTATTCATTACCCCCCTGTACTTGAAGCTTTTTATTCAGTGTACACCTAAACTTTATTTTGTTTCAATTACCCCCCTGAACTTGCTTATTCATCGAACACGTACACCTTTATGTCCACTCACTACGATCGTGTCCACACGCGCACGACACCTAGATAAATATTTTTGCCACATAGTTAAATATTTTGCCACCTAGATAAATATTGTCACCTAGATAATACCAACCTTCACAATTAACAAATCAAACTCTCTCTTAGCAGGTGAAAATCCATGTAGGTATTCACCAAAAACTAAATCTTTCAATGAAATTCTCGATATTCTTGGTCGTATGAGACGTTTGATGAACTCAACCAAGTGCTTGACGAAATGTATAAGAGAGGAAATTAGGTTAATGAAAAAACTTATGGTATTTGATTAAGAGATATGCTGCAGCTCATAGAGTTGAAGATGCAAAAGAGTTTTTCTATAAGAGGAAAAATTTTGATTTGGAACTTGATGGATTGTGTTTCAAGAAGAGGATTCCCGAAGCCCTTAAGAAAAATCTGAAATTTGAAAAGGGAGAAGATATAAGAATAAAATGAAAAACATAAAAGATTATTTTGATCATTGTTCCAATGTATCTCAGCCTTTCTGCTGGAACCATCAACTGGGCAGAAGCAAAGGCCATGCTTTTTGGCCTTAAATGGTGCATTGAATAGCTAGAGAATAGAGAGAGAAAATTTTTTAAAATAAGCCAAATATTAAAGAAAAAATAGATTTTTTACGTATATTACTGTTGTAACTTTATGATGTGGCAAAAAATCGCTGTCTCACGCGCTTTGTAGAGTTTAATTTCAGTTTCTATGCCAGGTGGACAGAAAAGGTGTACGTGTTCGATGAATAAGCAAGTTCAGGGGGGTAATTGAAACAAAATAAAGTTTAGGTGTACACTGAATAAAAAGCTTCAAGTACAGGGGGGGTAATGAATACTTTTGCCTTGTTTTTATGATATGAAATGAGTTTATTCGGTTTTCTAGTTCATATGATCATGTCATCTTGATGAATTGCTTAAATAATGAATTTTTCAAAAAAAATTGGTATGCTTAACAGTGAGCACAGTGTACCTCACTGTGAAATTTTTGATTTTTTGAAAAAAAATTGTTTGTCTTGAATTGAAGATTCAATGTGTGCAAAAATATTGTGTATGAGCATCTTTAATGTAGGAGAAGGTACTTCCTCCATAGGAGAAGGTGAAGTGTGAGTTTAGAAATTTTGAAGTTTACAAGAGTCAACTATGTTGCTAGGTGTTCGAAAGTGTGAAATGATGCTCCTTGCTAGTTGATTCTTTGATTTGGATTGTGTCGATCATAATTTAAATGTGTTATTCTATGTTAAATGAGTCCTAGTTGTTCTTGAGTTTTAGGTCATTCAAGGACGAATGTTATTCTAAGTGGGGGAGAATGTAACGCCCCAAAACGAACTAAGGTGAACTAGAGCCTCGTGGTTTTTTATTGATTTAGTTTTCATTTAAAATGAATTATATTAGTTTTATTAGAATGTGTGTGAATTTTTGTTATGTTTTGAAGTCAAACGTCAATGACTTTCGTAAGGTGTGCCTTAGAAAGTGTTCTTGCGTCTTGATGTGTTTGAATGAGTTTTACATTTTCATTTTGCTTGAAACTGATGTGAAGTGTTACTAAGACCTAGAAGACTTAGTTTAGGTGTTAAGAGTCCGGGAAATACCCCACCTAGGACCCAAAAGGGGCCCTAGATGAAGGGCCCAAGAATTGGACAAGTCTGCCAAGAACACTTCCCAAACGACGGAGCAATCTACTGGGCATAGGCCCATCGATTCCCCGTCGATGTGGCCATCATTACGTAATTTGTGGAAGGTACAGACTTCATTTGAACCATCCTCTGATTCCATCGACGCCCATCAGCTTTGGTCGTCGACTCATCGACGCCAAGTAGCTTGGGTCGTCGATTGGCCAGTTCCAAAAGCTGTGAAATGCTGGTGCCACTTGGGGTATTTCATGTAAAATCACCCCAAGTATTTTATAACCCTAGGTCAATATTTTTAGTGTTTTTAATTTATGTTAAGTAATTTTTTAGCCCCAGACCAAGACAAGACCCCTCACTTTAGAATATTCACACTCACCCTCTAAAGAAAACTCTCTCAAAGTCACCATTGGAGCTAAGACTCAAGGAGGGAAAAAAGGGGATGTCTTGGACGTTTTATTCATAAAAAAATTAGTGGGTATCCTTCTCTTTTAGTTATGGTATCCATCCTTGAACCCTCTTCCATTCAAGGAGTCATTTCCAAAAGATTTCAAAAAGGGCTTTCAAACTCAAATTCCTTCTATCTTTAATTTTATGTTATCAGTTGATATACCGTGGTTTCACGGTATAATTAATACTTTTTCCTTAAGTTTAGTGTGTCCAAAAGCCTTTTTGTGCTAATTTTGATATAAGTTTCTCTTTGTTTTGCAGGAAATCTGTCCAAGGCTGAATGCGGAGATTTTGAGCGAAAAAATGCAGAAGAGACCACCTACGGAGCTTATGACGGTCCGTCGTGCTTGTGACGGTCCGTAGGTGGCAACGTAGTGCAGCTGCTGAAGGAAGATGGGGAAGTCTGACCAAGTGTGGGATTACGAAGCTTGTGAAGGTCCGTCGTGGCTATGACGGTCCGTCCTGCAGGATCGTCGTGAAGTTCAGAGAAGTGATCCCAGTACCCAGATTCCGAGAGTTGAAGTATTTTGGAACGAAGACCCTCGACGGACCGTTGTGCCTATGACGGTCCTTCATACCTGGCGTCGAGGGGAATGAAGAAAGCAGCAGAAGAATTGCACCAAGTATGGGACGACGGAGTCCACGACGGTCCGTCGCGAGGTCCGTCGACCCAGCCGCGTTTTGGCAGATTTCCAGCAATTAGAATTCTTGTTTAATTAGGTTTTGTGTTTTTATAAATAGTTTGAAAAACCTCATTTTTGAGGTTAGACACCTTGATA